>NW_026068223.1:0-55675 GCF_014885135.2 Alexandromys fortis
CGTTTGTAGAAAATGATCATATGTCATATATATGTATGTATGTTTGTATATATTACAGTATTCAAGGATATATAAAGATGTCTCCCGATGAATGGCACTTGCTGCTCCTGTATAGGACATGACTTTATGCTCCAGCATCCACGTGGTGGGATACAACCATTCATAGCCATCCATAACTCAGTCCCAGTGTTATGCCATCTTTTGACTTCTGAGGGCACCAGACACATGTGTTACACGTACTTATATTCAAGATAATAGTTCTATTCAAAAATAAGATAAATATTACACAGAAACGATTGATTTTACTAATACCTTCCTAGTATGATTTTTAGATATTTGACCATTCAAATTTGTAAATACATTGAAATCATGTTTTATATAGGTCAAGGATCTTAAATAGTTTAACAGAATTTATAATTATCCCATAATTTTTTTCTCCTATAACTTAAAAAAGAATATACATTGGCTTTTTGACTGAAGGAATGTCTCTGAACCTCTTCTGTGCCTCTTTCCCCTGGAGCCCAGAAGAGTGAGTCAGTCCCCAGAAGGTTGTGAGCTGTAAGCCACCATGTAAGAGCCAGGACTTGAACCCAGGTCCTTCACAAGAGCAGACAGTGAGGTCCTCCACAAGAGCTGAGCCATCACTGTGGCCCCTCTCCTAATCACATGTTTGTTAAGGAATCCAGACTAATGTCCTTCTTAGTGTTTCGGCTTCTGCTTTTCTCCTTGATTGCTCTTGGCACTGCCTTTACCAGGCCACCGTGTCTGCCCCATCTTCTGTAAACTGCTGTCACTCAAATCAGGAATCTCAACGAGATCTGCTCAAGTCTGCCAGTGATGCTCATTCCTCCTTTTCTCTGTGTGTGTGTGTGTGTGTTTCAGGATTGTTTTAGCTATCCTTTGTTTTTCCTGGTTTCATATGAAGCTGAAAGTTTTCCTGTCACAATCTGTGAAGAACTGTGTTGAATAATTGGTCAGATTGCATCGAGTCTGTAGATTGCTTTGGGTAGGATGGCCTCTCTCACTTTAACAATGGTATCGTCCCATGAGCGTGGGAGATCTCTCCATCGTCCTGTTATCTTCTTCAATACTTTAAACCTCTTAGCATACAAGTCTTTTACTTGCTGGGTTAGAGCTTTATGTATTTTGTGCTACTTGAGGCTATTTTGAGGTGTGTTGTTTTCCTGATTTCTTTGTCAGTCAGTTTTTGTCATTTGTACCTACGAATGTTATGATTTGTGAGTTAATCTTGTATCCAGCTGTCTGCTGACAGTGTGCATCATCTGAAGGAGTTTCCAGGTGGACTTTCATGGTCACTCATGTGTACTGTCATACCATCTTTAAATGCAGATCCTTTAACTTCTTCCTTTCCAAGTTATATCCCCTTGGTCTCTCTCCTTCAGCTGTCTATTTGCTCTAGCTGAGGTTCTATGTTGAATAGTCTGGAGAGGGTGGACACCCTTGTCGTGTTCCCGACCTTAGTAGAAATGCTTTGGTTTTTCTCTCCGTTTAAGTAGATGTTGCCTATGAGCCTGTTGTAAACTGCTTTTATTATGTTCAGGTGTGTTTCCTGTGTTCATTAAATCTCCAGGACTTTTATTTAGAAGGGGTGTCAGATTGTGTCAAATGTCTTCTCTGCCTCTAATGATGTGATCATGTAACTTTTGTATTTCAGTTTGTTTATCTGTTAGATTTAATTTTTCCATTTACATAAGTTGAACCAGCTCTGCTGTCTGTGATAAAGCCTACTTGATCATGATGGATGATGTTTTTGATGTACTTTTCAATTTGATTTACAAGTACTTCATGAGAACTTTTGCATCTATGTTCATCAGGGAAATTGGTCATTAGTTCTCTTTATTCTTGCGGGTTTTTTTTTTTTTTGTGCTTTGGGTATCAGGGTAACTGTGGCCTTGCCATTTGTTGTGCAGTTTCTTCTTTTTCTCCTAGAATGTTCATACTCGCTGTTATGATCCCTGCAATGTCTTATGTAGGCACTTAGTGCTACGGACTTTCCTCTCTGATGTGCCTTCCTTTGTCTCACGTATTTATTACGGTCTGTATTCAGTTTCTTTCTGTTCTAGAAATCTTTAATTCCTTCCTTAACTCCTTTTTAGTTCATTTGTGAGTTTTTCAATGTCCAATGAGTTTGTAAGCTTCTTGTTTTTTTGTTTGTTTTGTTTTGTTTGGTGTTGTTAACCGATTTTAACCCATGGATGTCAGATAGGATGCAGGGGGTTATATCAGTTTTCTTGTATCTGTTGTTACTTGATTTGTCTGCCTATGTCAGCTTTGGAAAAAATTCTATGAGGTGCTGAGGAAAAGGGTATTTTTTGTGTCTTGGTGAACAGAATTGTAAATATATTAGGCCCATTTGGTTTATAACTCTGTTAACTACCATTTCTCTTGTTAAGTTTCACCTGTGTTTTGGCCAGAGTCGAGTATTGAAGTCCCCCACTACCAATGTGTGAGGTCAATATGAGATTTCAGCTATGGTAGTGCTTCTTTTACAAACCTGGGTGCCCTGTATTTGGTATATAGATGTTAAGAAATGTCCTGTCCTTGACAGAAGCTATTTCTGTAAGAATTAAATATTCGAAAAATAGGAAAGAAAAGAGGGGGATGCCTCTCACAAAGTGAGAAACAACATGTAACGGGGAATGTCACACTCATCTGGCCTAACCTTAGCCAGTTAATGTTCTTAGTGTTTTGCCTCTCATTGGATCAGAGATCTGCACAGCCAAGCTGAAAAGACAAACCCATTGTTTGGCAGAGAAAACTGCCTGCGAGGCAACCTGAGTGGCTCCTCTCTGTCCATCATTCTCACCCACTAAGCCATCTCTCCAGCCCCTTGGACCCATCATTCTTAGCAACAATGTTGATCTTTGTTCAAGATCAACAGGCAGACAATTCACTGGGGCTAATTTTGAAATGAACACACAAGGTGCCATGACGGTTGTCCTTGCTCCAGCAGGGGCCCTCTAACTCAGCCAAGTGCATGTGAGTATTTAAGAGATTATGAGAATCTGGGCCAGACAGTGGTGGCACATGCCCTTAATTCCAGCACTTGTGAGGCAGAGGCAGGTGAATCTCTGTTAGTTCGAGGCCAGCGTGGTCTAAAAATGAGGTCCAGGACAGCCAGGATGGTTACACTTAGAAACCTTGTCTCAAAATAACAACAATAAAAAATAGAATTTAGAACGTTTCCAGATGTTGTCATAGATATTCATAGCAACCACCTCAGAATATCAAGCCTCATACTGAGGAATTATGATACTTACCATCCCTTCTTATGGGCTGGTATGGGCTGGCCGTCTCCAAATTGTCCAGATACACAAAACAATAGCAATGCCTGCAGGTTCTGTCTTGTCGTAACCTGAATCAAGCCCAGTCACCTACAGTACTTTAGGGGCTGCCCCAAATGGAAACAGGTAGGCTCAGACCAGCCCTTTCCTTATGTTTGTACTTAGTCATGTGCCCAGAGTTGAGTCACGACACCTCTGTGTTCACCAAGGAGATCTTTTCACAAATGGTGGTATGAGGTCCTACAAACCATTGACATTTTACCGACAACCGTTCCTAACTCACAACCTCACGAATTCAATATTCTGGTTATGACTCAGACTTTATATGAGGTCCTGAGGGTGAGCTTATCAGGTGGTCTTGTCCTCTAGCTAGACACTTAGTATTTTTTAGTAGCATAAATTAGTGTACACATAGAATAGAATACTCCCTGTAAAGAGTACAGGGTGTTGCTAAATGACAAACTTGTATCTAATCACAGGATATTTCTATGATTTCAAAAAAAACCCTCAAGCTGGTTAGAAGTTTCTCCTAGATGCCCTCTGTTTCCTGTGCATGCAAACTCCCCATTTTCCATCCTATGAATTGTCCACCTGGGCATTCACACACAAGTGGAATAAAATGTGGTACTTTTGGAAAAAGAATTGCAGCATCCTCCGGTGGACTTTTCTTTTAATGACTATGTAGCGGCCTTCCTTGTCTCTTCTGACTTGTCTTGGTTTAAAGTCTGTTTTGCAATACATTAAAATGGCTACATTAGCTTGTTTTTTGTGTCCATTTAATAAGAATACTTTTTTCCACCTCTGTACCCTGAGGTGATGTCTGTCCTCAATGTTAAAGTGTGTTTCTCTGATGCAGCCAAAGGATGGAGCCTGTTTCTGCATCTGTTCAGTGTCCTTTATTGGGGATTTGATGTTGAGAGTTATCCATGGGTAGTGAGGTTTTGATTCATGTTATTTGGCTGTGTGTGTTACTTGTGGTGTGTGGTGTGTGGTGTGTGTGTGTGTGTGTGTGTGTGTGTGTGTGTCTGTGTGTCTCCCCTCTTTTGATTTGCCGGCTTAAGATTATTCCCTGTGATTTTTTTGGGATGTAGTTACTCTTTATATTGGAGTTTGCCTTCTAGTGCCTTCTGTAGGGCTTGATTTGTAGATAGGTATTGCTTCAATTTGGTTTTATCATGAAGTACCTTACTTTGTCCATCTGTTGTGATTGGAAGTCTTACTGGGTATGTTAGCCTGGGCTGTGGTCTCTTAGGGGTGTAGAAATCTGTTCAGGCCCTTCTGCCTCTTACAATCTCCATCGAGAAGTCAGGTGTGATTCTCATAAATCTGCGCTTACATGTTGCTTGCTCTTATTCCCTTGCAGCTTTCAATATTCTTTCCTTGTTTTGTATTTTTAGTGTTTTATTATATGCTGAGAGTAATTTCCTTTCTGATCTATTCTGTTCAATGTTTTGTATACTTCTTGTGGTAGGCATCTCCTTCTGGTTAGTGATATTTTCTTCTACAAATTTTTGAAATGATTTCTGTGCCTTTGACCTGACTTTCTTCTCCTTCCTCTGTTCCTACCTCTCATAGATCTGGTCTTTACATAGTGCCATATGTTTCCTGAACGAACCATACCAGGATTCTAAATACTTTCCATTTTTTCTCTCAAGTCTTCGATGCCTGAGATTCTCTCTTCTGTCTTTGTATTTTGTTGGTGAGGCTTGCCTCTGAGGTTACTGTCTGATTTCCAAAATTTTCCATTCTCAGGTTTCCTCAACTTGGGTTTCCTTTCTTGATTCTCTTTCCCCTTTCAGGTCTGGAGCTGTTTTATTGATCTCCTTCTCCTTGTGTTTGTGTCTCCATAGGTTTCTTCAAGGGGCCGAGTCATTCCCTCTTTGACTTCTATCATATCCACAAAGGCTGTTTAAGGTCTCTGCCTTGTGCCTAAGCCATGTTTCAATTCTCAGGGCTTACTCAGGTAGGATTCCTGGGCTCTAGTGAAGACATATTGTCATGGCTGATGTTGACAGCGTTTTTGGGCCATCATTGGGCATCTTGGTTTGGGATGATGATAATGCTAGGTCTTGCATTTGTTGAGTGGCTGTTTGCTCCTTGGTTTCTGCCTTCTCTGCCTCTTAGAAGGGTGTGGTTAATGTGTCTAACCTGTTAAGGAATTCCTCTGGGATCCTGCTAGGTGTGGCTCCCAGTGGCTTAAGGCAAAATGTGTTTCTAGGTATTGGGAACTGATATCTCTGTGTCTGTCTCATACACACACATGCATGCATGCACAGATGCATTTATGGGCATGTAT
Source organism: Alexandromys fortis (assembly GCF_014885135.2). Lineage (NCBI taxonomy): Eukaryota > Metazoa > Chordata > Mammalia > Rodentia > Cricetidae > Alexandromys > Alexandromys fortis. The sequence goes on from NW_026068223.1 coordinate 5,602, forward strand.
GAATGTATACATGTATTACACGTATGTAAGAAAGCATGGAGTAATTGTCTTTCTGTGTCTGGTTTACTTCACTTCCCATAAAGCTCTCTAGTTCCATCTGTTCTCTTACCAAATGTTGTAATTTATTTCCTCGTGGTTAACTACACCCCAACACCTCACAGTTCATCTGTTCATCAGCTGATGGGCATCTAGACTGAGTCCATGCCTTCCCTATATGTATAATTCAAAATATACATGGATGTGCAGGTGTCTCTGAAATGCTGACTTCATATCTTTGGTGTGTATGCCTGGATCATATGCTCGGCCCATAGTCAGGTTTCTGAGGAACAACCTCACTGAGGTCCACAGAAGAGGCGCTGCCAGTCAGACTGCAGGGCCCCTCCCTTCCCTGGCATTCTCACTGGCACTGCTGATGTTCACTTTGTAGATGACAGCCATTCTTGCTAGGGTGGGTTGCAACTCCCTGGAATATTCCTTTTAATGAAATACACGCATGTGGGAGGTTTGTGGATGTGAGTGCAGAGCTGGTAGGGTCAGGGGTCACTGAGTGCTGGGACCAGAACTTCCGGTCTGAAAGAGCAGAATGCATTTTTAGTGACTGAGCCATCATTTCTCTAAACCCTAGTTTTCAGACCAATTACTCTTTTTAAAAACAAATGGAGCGTTCAGACGATTTATAATCAGGGTCATTATTGATTCACCGTTACTGATTCCAATATTTGCTGTTCCTTTGCTGACTGACTCAATCTTATTTTTTCTTCTTTGAAACTCTTTGTTCATTTCTAGGGTCTACTGACTTCTTGAACATGTTTGATCCTTTTCCTTTTTCTCATGTGCTCATGTTTCCTCTCATGATGTTCATTGTTTTCTGAGCGCTTGTGTTGGTGATTGCCTTATTGTCTTTGTGTTCAATCCTCCTGGATGTTGGCCGAAGGGCTCTGACCTGCTTCAGGATGTGTTTGTCTTAGAGTGCCTGTAATCCTCCACCAGTCTTGAAAGCTAACCTTTTTGGGAAGAGGGACTCCTGTTGGCAGCTGTTTATTTCTAGGGGTTTCAATGTGACATTCTAGACAGGCGCCATGCTGTAACTCCAGCACCCCGGAAGTGGAGGCAGGAGGATCAGAATCCTGTCAAAGACATTCTATTACATATCAATTGCCAGCTCAGCCTGGAATACAATGAGAACATACTTCAAAAAACATATATATGCATATGTTAAACAGCTTATACGTGCATACAAAATTTGAGTATGCACATATATACATAAAGCACATGTGTGAGTCTGTATGGTGGTGGGTGTGCACATTGTGATTCCACGCTTTGTTGGATTTTAGACATCATTCTAATGAGTTTGCTAGTATGAGTTAGTGATTTCCCTCCACAGCTTTTAATATTGTTCCTTTGTTCTATAGCCATGACAATTAAACTAGAAAGTGACTTGGAAAATTTCATTTCTGAGCATATTTATTTGGGATTCTAAAAGTCTCCTGTGTTTGGATATCAATATTTTGTCCTATATTTAGGGATGTTTTGCTAAAATGTCACTGCATAGTTGTCTGTGCCTTCAGTTTTTAGCTCAGCTCCCTCCTGCTTTCCACGGATGAGTATGTTTGGTCTGTTGAATGTGTCTGAGCAGTGTGGCCATGCTCATTCATTTTTTCTTTCTTGCTGTCTGCTTGTAGTATCGCCTTGACCTTCTCTTCGTTCCTGACGTTCTTGTGCAGGGTGTTGGCTCTGGGCTCTGCAAATCCTCAGGTGACAGGTCTGCTTTCTCACGGTGGGAAAGAAACCACTGACCACCACACCCTTCAAAACAAAAGTCCCTAACACTTGCATTTCTCCTTGGGTCCCCGACTAAGTCTCCTCCTCTCCAAAAATGCCTCTCATTGCCCCCTCCTAATGGGGACTGTTTCTAGGTCCCTTGCTTTCAGGTATCCACAGTAACTGAGTTGCAAACTGAGCTGCCATCTTAAAATGATGCCCAGCTCTGGCACTCTGAGATGTGGGAGTGGTTTCTATTGCTACAATGAAACACCAGGACAAAAAGACAAGAGGGGAGGAAAAGGTTTATTCAGGTTACACTTCCAGATTGTTGTTCATCACTAAAAGAAGTCTGGACAGGAACAAAACAGGGAAGGATCCTGGAGGCAGGAGCTGATGCAGAATAGTGGAGAGGTCTGTACTGCCTTGTTCCTCATGACTTCTTCAATCTGATTTTTTATACAAACCAAGACCAGTAAACCAGGGATGGGCTGGGTCGTCTCCCATAAATTACTAAATAAGAAAATGCTTGACACCTGATCTCATAGAGGCATTTTCTCAACTGAGGCTCTTTCTTCTCTGATGACTCTAGCTTGTGTCAAGTTGACACACAGAACCAGCTAGTACAGCTGGCAAAGTGGATTTCTTCAAAGCCAGCCTGGCAAGCGGAGGAGTGACTCTTACACCAGATCCCTTGATGGGTTAAGGCTTGTGAGAACCATCGGCTTCTCCTTTGTTTAAATCTGCCAGTCAGTTTTTCCATGGCTACCTGGCTTCCTTTGTGCTCAGGAATTTGGCTGCTCCTGCCTGGGGAGCCAGGGTTGGAGCCCTGGGCTGTTTTCTACTTTTCTTGGATTGGATTTCCTGTTGGCCAAACTTGTCAGGATCCTGTCATCTTACTTGCAAGACCCACATTCTTCATCCTTGTATCCCTTGAGAATAAATCCTGTCCTTTAAACCCTGATTCTTCCCACAGATGTTTCTAAGTTGCAGTAGACTTCTCCTTTGAAGCATGTATCTTGGTGACTCTATTTCTTTCAGAGGGTTCCAGGGATCCTGAATATTGATTTATCCTTGTGTGAAACTTGGTGTTTTGTGATTTTTAAATTTTTTTGTAGTATAATCTAAATAAACATTTTGACACAGAGGACATTCTAGAGATCCTTTTTATGAGGGAATCCAGACCCAGAAAGACAACTGCAACATATTCCTCTCCCAGAGATGAATCTTTAGATGTGGATATTTCAGTTAGAGTTGGCATAGAATGCAGAAAGACAAAAAGGAGTCACAGAAGGACTTCAAACGAAGGAGGGACAGATTAAAGGTCGAATGGATTGGGAAAGAAGAGTAATGGAACCGGAAGGGTTGAAGGGGGCAGAGGATGTGAGGGTAAGAAACAGGAGTATTATGGGAGGAGACAACCAAGGGTCAAGATCTTGAATATGCCATATAGAAGCCTTCTATTGTTAAAGCCTCCTGAAATGCATCCATATGCTCTTATAAAAGGAGTTAAATGCTGTACCCTATAACAGAGAGACAATGTATCACTCCAACTTTACAGGGTATCAAATAAAAGTACTAGTGGAAGGTATGGCTTGTTTCTTTTGAGCTGTACGTCAGTGTGCCCTCTGAAATATTATAGGCAAATAACTTTGCTCTGGGCTATCCTGCAGAACTTGATGGTAATACTATGTGAAGATAACCACACAGAATCCTAAATCGCTGGAGAAATCGAGCTTGCATGGATCCAGAAACTTTATCCCTACTGAATAGCTTTCATAGCACTACAAAGTCTATCACACGGGAAAGTATTCACAGCCTTACCCTGCTGTTAGCCCTGTGAGCTACAGGAAGGATGAGTTGGCCAATGGGGCAATAGTGGCACTAATGTTATGGGAATAACCATCCACGATCTGATTGCATCTAAGGTCCACTTCACAAGTCAGAACTCATTCCTGGTGCTTAAATGGACTCAAACCAGGTGCCTTAGTCCTAGGCCCCAGGGGAAGAACTAATATAGTTATTCTGTTAAATGTACATAGTAATAAGATATCCATTAAGTTCAAATCTTTATACCAATTATTAGTGTATATTTCAAGATGAATCAGAAAAACTTCTTTTTACAGTAGATGATGATTAACAGAGACACACACACAACTGATCATCAGGCAGAGATAGGAGACCGTGAAGTGTTCAGCTCTAAATGGACAGATGTATCACACCTCCACACAGGACACGGCTCAGGGACATTGCAGAACAGAAAAGGAAGATTGTAGGAGCCAGGGGTAGTGAATATTAGCGGTGAAAGAATGTTTGGTGGACATGGCAGGACGTTTGTACACAACACATCACAGTAGCTGTGACTACATGCAGAAAAGTCTCAAGACAGGGAGCCAGTGAAAAGCCCAGCATGGAATAGGAAAGAGCTCCCTCACAGTGACATCTTGCAGAGAGGTTTTGGATTTTGATGACTACTAGGATAAACGGTAATTTTCTTAGGAATGTGTCCCCTGAACGGTGTCATGTCCATTAGACTCTAATTACCCTGCACCTCCAGGCAACACCGAGTGAACTCATTGGGGAACCAAAGAAAGCAAGAGGCAGCACAAGGAGATGAAGAGGAAAAACAGAAAGGGATAGAGGAGGAATGGGGGAGGTAGAAATGAGGAGTAGGTTTTCTCAAATAACACTCTATACTCACATGAGATCCCCAAACAATAAGAATGATTGGCATGTCTTATCTAACAAAGTTGCAGAGTCTCCATAGAAAACAATGTGCTACAAAAATACACGTGGGAGAAGCCATTATGTTATAAACATGCTTTATTTCGCTTTATTACAAGAAAGCAAAGAACAGAGAAACATCACATGAGCACAGACTCTGTACATCACAGGACTCTTGACGTGTGTGATCACAGTTACTGCCAGGGAGGTTCGTGACAGAGAAGATGGGGTTTTCTCAGGCCACTGGGAGACAAAGGGAAGCTCCTGTTTAGGTGAGTAGGACCCAGACAACGATTTCCAGAAGGAAAGGGGCAGAGAGACCCTTTCTCAGGCAGCCTCAGAGACAGTCAGGAGGCAGAGTCTGGAAACCTAACTAGAGCTTGCAGCACCAAATGTGAGGTCAGAGGATGACAATGAGAAGATGCGTATTGGGGACAGAGGGGAGCAACAAGAACTCAGCTTCTCAGCCCTAAACTTAGAGCAGAGGGAGGAAGGCAGCAGGGACAGCACCCAAGCACAGGGCTCTGCCAGAGCATCTGGGGAGCAGACAAGCTCAGGCGACAGGGACTTCAGTGCCGGTAGCTCTTCCTGCTGGAGGAGGTGGTGGTGTACTTGATGGTGGAAGAGCTGCCACCAGAGGAGCTCAGGCCACCACTGAGGCCTCTGCCACTGCCAGAACTGAAGCCACCTCCAAGGCCATGGCTGCTGCTGTAGGAGTAGCTGCTGCCTCCTCCCAGGCCCAAGCTGCTGCTGGCACCGCCTGCACTGCCATAGCCGCTGGACATGGTGGACTGCACCACAGCTGTGAAGAGGAGGAGGGGACAGAGGACACTGTGAGCCGGCTATGTCCTGCGAGTCAGGCACAAGGCAGGGGAAGGGGAGGCGGCAAGCAGTGTACTTACAGATGTTGACGGGTCCAACGCCTTCACCATTCAGCCTAGAATAGGAACAGAGCAGATGAGAAGGTGAGACCTAGGGAGCCATGACCTCAGTCCTCGTGACCCCTCAGTGTGGTGACAGGTCACAGAGTATCCCTGGTAGAGTGGTCTCTGAAGGGAGGCATTGTGCCCACAGCCAGTGCTCCCTCATGCTGTGCTCATGCCTGGCATCATGGAGGAGGGGGAGCACTCACCTGCACTCCTCTCCTTCCAGCAGCTTCCTGTAGGTGGCGATCTCCACATCAAGGGCCAGCTTGACATTCATGAGCTCCTGGTACTCCTTCAGCAGCCTGGCCATGTCCTGCTTGGCCTTCTGCAGGGCGTCCTCCAGCCCTTCCAACTTGCCCCTGGCATCCTTGAGGGCATTCTCCCCACGCTGCTCAGCTTCAGCAATGGCAGCCTGAAGGTTGGCACACTGGGCAGAGAAAGAAAGAAAAACAAACTTGTACTGTGGTTCTTTCGAGAGGGTGATTTTATCCATGGTCTTCTTGGTTTGTTCATTTGATTTTTTGTTTTTCAAGACAAGGTTTTTCTGTATAACAGCCCTAGGTGTCCTGGAAGTACGTCTTGTAGACCAGGCTGGCTTCGAACTCACAGAGATTTACATTCCTCTACCTCCCAAGTGCTAGGATTAAAGGCATGTGTCACCACCACCCGGCGAGCCCGAGATCTTCGCTCCCAGTGAGCAGGAGGCTGGAGCACAGAAATGAAGGAAGCATCCTGTGATGCTTTTGGTCTGTGCTACCTGCTTCTTGACGTGGTCGATCTCAGATCTCAGCCTCTGGATCATGCGGTTGATCTCAGCGATCTCCTGCTTGGTGTTGCGCAGGTCGTCCCCGTGTCTGCCTGCTGTGACCTGCAGCTCCTCATACTGAAGATCAATGGAAAATAGAAGATTAATTGAGTTTTTGCCCGCAAAACCTAATTCACATCTAACTGGACTGCGCTATCCTTGGTGCAATGGCTTTTCCTCAGGAGAAGCTGTGGGAGAGCATGGACTACATACTTCTCTTGGGAACTGAAAATGTTCTGTGTGACCTCATGAGGTCCTATATTCCCAGAAGAGCTCAAGCTCAGGGACTATGGACCCCATTTATGGCAACTTTCCCTCTTCTTCTGGGTTCTTTTGAATGGTAGACTACAGCTTCACTGTATAACACAAGTGCAAGGTCCATTTGCTCTTACAAGATCCCCGTTTCTCCTTAGTAGACCTCTAACCTCCGAGGAAATTAGCGTCTTATGGATTCATTTTGTCCCCATTTTTCTTCATCAGGCTCCCCCTAAATACTCACTTTGGTTTGGTACCAAGACTCTGCTTCAGCACGGCTCCTCTGAGCAATCTCCTCATATTGGGCCTTGACCTCAGCAATGATGCTGTCCAGATCCAGGCTGCGGTTGTTGTCCATGGAGAGGACCACAGATGTGTCAGAGATGTGAGTTTGCATCTGAGACAGTTCCTACAGAACAGAGAGGCAACATCAGCTTTGGATGTAAGGAATACAGATGTTACCAACACCACACTCTCACTGTGCACAGGGGAAATAAAGTGAATGGGGCAGATTGAAGAGGGAGGAAAGAGAGAGAGAGAAAGAGAGAGAGAGAGAGAGGTGACTTACTGCATCGTAGAGAACTCTCAGGAAGTTGATCTCATCTGTCAGACTGTCTGTCTTGGCTTGCAGTTCAACCTTATTCATGTAGGCAGCATCTACATCCTGACGAAAGAGTCAACAACATGGAATTGGGTTATTTGTCTTGCACAGCAATGTCTGCTCTGCCTCCCTGGCAACCATGCTCTGCAATAAACCAGACATGCAAAGCCATTCCTCTCCATCAGCAGAGAAACTCAGTCAGCTTACCTTCTTCAGGGTCACAAATTCATTCTCTGCTGCTGTGCGCTTGTTGATTTCGTCTTCATATCTACAAGAGGGAGGGTTCCGCACATTGTAGTCAGCAGGTAGATGGCCTCAAATGTATCTGTGACCCAGCCCCCATTTCTATAAATGCAATATAACCAAATCACACCACTGATGAATGTTTTGTGTGATTGAATATTTTACTCCTTTTCTCTCCCTAGGCTCCTATTGCCCTCCATGGTGTTTGACTTCAGCTGTTTGACAAAACTATCTCGTTTCACTATTTCAATTCCTGGAGTCCATGTCTAGGTTTGGGTCTTTATTACTATGAACTCGGCAAACTGCGTTCCTTTTTTAACTCACTTGTTCTTGTAGTCCTCCACGGTCTCCTGCATGCTCCTCAGCTCTGCGTCCAGGCGGCCCCTCTCCCCAGTGATGCTGTCCAGCTGCCTCCTGAGGTTGCTGATGTACTGCTCAAACAAGGGCTCCAGGTTCTGCCTCACGGTCTTGGTGCCCTGCTCCTGCAGCAGGGCCCACTTGGTGTCCAGGACCTTGTTCTGCTGCTCCAGGAAGCGCACCTGGAGGCACCAAATGAGAGAAGTTTGAAGTTCATTCTGCTGTGATCCCTTCACAAGTGTGACTCCTGTCTCATGCTGTCTGCCTCAACCTGTTCAGTATAGTCCCTGGCCCTGGGCCTACAGGCACAATCCAGAGCAGAGCTCCCAACACCATCCCTCTGAGGAAGGCAGGGCTCTCAGGCAGGGCACAGGCAGCCTAGCAGTGACATGCTGGAGTGTGGTGCAGTTTAGTGCTGCCGTGATGGCTCCAAACTTCCCTGTAGAGACTCCTGCCTCAGTTCTGTCCTCTGTGATGTGAGGCCTGAGCTCATCTCAGTGCACTGGAATCAGACACCCTGATGGGGCAACCTATTAGGAGAGGAACTCTGACCCTGATTGCCAGCTGCAACTACAGAGTGGACAACGTCAGGACAGAGTCACCTAGAGACAATGGCAGTGATTGAGCAAAGCCTAGAACATCTTCCCTCCACAGCTGTCTTTGGCATTCACTCCAGATTCTACTCATGCTCATTTGCCCTGGACAGAACCACGTCTCACCTTGTCGATGAAGGAGGCAAACTTGTTGTTGAGGGTCTTGATCTGCTCGCGCTCTTCAGTCCTTACCCGCTGGATGGTGGGGTCGACTTGTAAGTTCAGAGGAGTGAGGAGGCTCTGGTTGACGGTGACCTCTTGGATGCCTCCAGGGGGGCACACGGGGAAACCAGCACCCCCATAGCCACCACCAAAACCAGCTCCACCACCGAAGCCAAAACCGCTACCAGCTCCACCACCAAAGCCAAAGCCACTGCCGGCTCCTCCTCCAAAGCCGAAGCCTCCTCCAACTCGGCTGCCATAGCCTCCACCAATGCCACAGCTGCCCCCTCCAATGGAGATCCTCTTGGAGCTCCCCACACCATAGAGGCTTCTGCTGCCAAAGCCAGCTCCTCCACACACTGCCCCAGAGCCACCGCTACCCCGGGAGCGGCACACAGACACACTGCTGAAGCCAGAGCGGTTCAGCCCAGGCAATCTGGCTGAGCCGGCACTGAAGCCACGGTGGCTGGTTTGACTTCTGATGGTGGTTTTGGTAGACATGGTTCCTGGAGTTAGAAGTCTGAGAAGTGGAGAGGGTACAGGGCAGAGCTGAGCGGATGAGCGTGATGGGCTCTGGGCAGCTGCTTATATATAGTGTGGATGGGCTGGGCTAGGTCCCGAAGGTGAGCTTGTATAGTGGGAAGGGCAGGGCTTTACAAATAATGAGATCACCTCCAGATCTAGAAACGTCTGATACTTGAAGAATGCTTTTGGCTTCTTTTAGTCATGGAGCAAATTCTCCTGCCTTCCAGCCTTGACTTGAATACAATGAGCCTGGACGTAAGTTCTCTGAAGTCATGAGTTAGTCATCTTCTCAAACAAAAGAGACAAGGAGCTGATCTGTGATAATTGTCCCTTCCTTCTGCTTATTTAGACACTCCCTGTGTGCCCCCTCACCACACAGGTTTTCCCTCCACCTGCCCCTCCCTCCCTAGCTCTGTCAGACTCTCCCTACAGTCATAAAGCATTTGCCCAATATCCCACTCTAGAAATTGCCAGCTACATGGAACTAATTCTTCTCTAGCTCCTGGCTGCTCTTCCTTATGATCTGGCATGGCCAGTAGAGGCTCTTTGCCCATACAACCCTCTTTTCTAAGGCCGGAGAGTAGATAATTGATTCTTCCCGTGAGGAGCCTAACTGTGACGGTGTCCTACATGCTAAGCTTTACTTGGCTTTTCCCTGAGCACGGGGTCAGACACCCCCTGACCTCTGCAGTTGCTCCGTCCTAGCTGCTGCCTCTCTCCGCACTCTCCTCTCTCACTAGTCTTTCCCCTTTCCCAGGCATTGCCCTCTGCAGTGCCCTGGGTTGCTTTCTTAGATCTCAGACTAAAGAACTCCAAATGAAAAGTCTCCCGGGCACTCTCAGGATTTTCCTAACCATCTCTTTGGACACTTCTAGGGATCAGGAATCAGAATTGTTATTCATAGGGTGTGTCCAGAAAGTCGAGGGGGCATGCAGATTAATCACTGAAATGGGCATTGACAAGTGTGGCGATTTCACAAGTCTATTCTCGATTTATTTGTCTAGTCACGTTTCTTGAAAAAGTCAAATTTCAAAGGAAACCTGCGCTCGCTTTGCAGGGGAGTGAGGTTCACTTCTTCCTGCTCATGCAATAGAAACCATGCATGGGGAACCCTGAGCAATTCCAGGTGTGCTGTCTCTGAGAGCAAGTAGCTCAAGAAGCAGCCGTGGGAGGAGGTGCCAACTCCCGCCCTCACCGGAGCCCGTGTAAGGTCCTGTTACTGTTTTGAATTCAGTCACTGCTCTTTGGAACGTTGGGGACCCAGCATCCAGGAAGGTGGGAAGCTCCCGACTCCTCAAAGGTGCTAAGTCAGCGTCTGGCAGGATAGAGACCTTCCCCAGACAACGGAAGCCGTTGTCGTCCCAACGCCCTGTTGCACAATGCTTCCCCAAGAATGTGCTTCCACCCAGTTCTGGGAAACAAGTGCATCTCATGGTTCGGAGCGCTGATTCTCGCTACCCACCGAGGTAGGGGCACTGGGTGTGGTCATTCTGCAAGGTGGGGAAGCCAGTGACGCAACAGGTGTGTATCTTCTCACTTCCCTACTCCGTGTATGTCAAAGTCTGCAACTGCTCCACACTGTGACAACCAAGACTGCAATTTGCAAAGCCGGAAGAATTCGCTTTTCATTTCTTTAAGGAAATCCTTTGCCAACCCCTGGCGCAGAGCATGAGCCCTGGGGTCAGACAGAGCAGGTTCCTGTGTGCTCATATGTAAACCACTGCACCCTTCACATGTACTTTTCTAGCCATAGAGAAGGTGTAAATTGTGGCTGTGCCTCCTCACGGAGTTGTGAAGGAGAGATGAGAAAATTCCCATGGAAATCTTGGTGCAGTATATGACACATAAGCTCTCAATGAGAAGGAGCTAATTATTGTTATTAGAAGCGTGATGAAGTTTAATGTGTAGGGATCCATGAGAAGCTTTGGAAACTGGAACACAGGTTTAGTATATATGTGTATGTGTATGGGGAGGGTATCTGGAGGACAGCAGAAGAAACAAAGCCATTGTCACCAAGTTTGTGCCATATTTAGCAAGGGCCTGGAAGCCATGTGTAGGAGATTGCCTTGCATCCTCCAGAGCCTCAAGTGATGACAACAGGACAGGAAGAGCGACTTGCCAGCAGGATTTCCAGAGCCCACCCTACTGCTGCAGGAGCTGTGTCTCGTGATCAGAGAACATGAGTCTGGCTCACGCCCAGTAGGCTCCGTTTCCTCTGTTGGGGTCAGACTACCTGCTCATCCTCTGTGTCTGGCTGTGCTAACTGTGTGCTAACTGTGTCTGGCTGTGCAGGGACATTCTGCCCTTGGCCCGCACAGGTGACTGTACCATTTTAAAGGTGGTACCCTCAGATGAAGTGTGTTCTGTAGTTACAGCAGGAACCTCACTTTTAGTCATTGAGCCCATCAGAGTTTGGTTAACCTCAGCCTTCTCTCTGACCACAGGCTTGGCATATGCTCCAGATACCACTGGTGTGTAAAGAGTCTTTGGACTGTCTGGCACAAGTTTGCCCACTGGTAGACTGGTAATGCAGATTCTAATATAGTGGTTCTCAACCTTCCTAATGTTCAACCCTTTAATACAGTTCTAGTGCTGTGGTGACCTCAATCATAAAATTATTTTTGTTGCTACATCACAACTGTATTCTGCTACTGTTATAAATCATATTGTAAATATCTGATATACAGGATACAGAATATCTGATATGCAGCCCCCGTGAATGGGTCTTTCGATCTCCACAGGGATCGAGACCCACAGGTTGAGAACTGATGTTCTAATATAAAATCCTCTCGGCTGGGCAAGTGTTTGAGTAGTTACCAAAATTAAATGTATAATGTCCTTATTTATGAGATAATTAAAATAAAGTAATTTTATTTTAAAATTTTAAATCAAATCTCCTTAGTCACCTGCTAGGGAGCACTCTGAGAACCTGTTCCTGTGACCTGGAGGAGTCAGCACACACACACACGCACACACACGCACACACACGCACACACACACACACTATTTTCTTTTTTTAAAAAAAAATAGGAACTCAATATGTAATTGAGCTCAATCTTGAGCTCTGTAGACGGCTGGCCTTAAACTCACAGAAATCCACCTACCCCTGCCTCTGCCTTCTCGATGCTGGGATTGAAGGCGAGTGTCTTCACACCTTACTTCAGTATCCATGGGAGCTCTAGGCCAGAGGTAGCCCTAAATGGTGTGAGATTCACTTTAGTTCTCCCTGGTGGCCGCGAGTCACGCCCCACAGTCTCACCCCAGGCATCTCTGTTTCCCAGAGGAGCCCGTGAGGAAGGGCCACCTTTCATAATAAGATGAGAACAAAGGGTGATCGTTTAGACAAACATGTGGGGTAGGAAGCAAGCGAGGTGAGTAACTCAATGGCCACTGACCTCCTCCCTTGCCGGCTGCTGAAGCCAGCCTCTCCTCTGTGCTGGAAGAATCCTATTCAGTCAAGCCTGCAGCTGCCTTGGGTGGCCATGGAATGTAGAATGTCCTGTTCTTGGCCAGAGGGTAGCCTGGACTGCTCACTCTGTTCCCAGCATGGAGGAGGGTCAGAGGGAAGTGTTGAAGACGGGGCCCAGGGAAAGTCGCCTCAAGATGACTTGCCTTGCCTTTTAGCCTCCCTGGGTGGAGCCGTTGACGATCGTGGAAGGCTTAGGACTAAGTACATAATCGCGCAAACCACAGGGCAGGATGATGCTGTTCCCAGGGAATCCCACAGCCAATCCTTCAGGAGTATCCCAAGAGAAAGAAACACACGTGCAGCTAGGCGCACGTGTTAGAACAGATTCCGCCGCTCCAGGGGTGGGACAAGCAGATGGCTATTACACAGCCAGTGTGTCGGGTAATCACTACACCTGATATGCACAAAACTTCAGTCTTCTTGTAGTTGCAATTGCACCCTCATACCTTCCCCCCCTTTTTGCAGAGAACACACCCCAGGTCACATATCAGAAAACCTGAGTGGCTTCCCCTATAGCTAAAGTCTCTGGAAACCAATTTTCTGTGGGACGGGGTCTCTGCATTAGGTCAACTGTGGAACCCAGATTTCACTACAAGGGCATTATTCATAGTGCTTCATAAGATGCTTGGTTCCAAGCACTGAACTGCCTCTGAACTGTGATCCCTAATCCCCAGCAGTTACCCACTGGGAATTTGAAACTGAGATGTGTCCTGGATCTCTTCTTTACAGAGAAGAGAAACATAGTAACTTCCATTTCCACCACCCAAAGTACCACGGGGCCAGAGGGTTCTGGGATGCACCCACAGGACTGATAATTGCCTTGTGCCACGAGGGACACGCATGTATGTATGATTGTAGATCTATCTCGCTTGTCTTATCGATTGATTTTGGTATCTGTTTGTATAGATCCTTGTTACAGGAGAAACATTTTGATAATGTTCGGTTCCTTTTTATCTACTTTACCCTTGTTACACTGAATGTTTAGGGCACCGAGAAGAGCAGAGCTGGGCTTGGGATTGAAAGCATATTTACAAGGAAGGAATAGCTTGTGGCCTGTCTGGTCAGAGTTGAGAAACTAGTTGAAGGAACACTACCTTGATCTGAGGCAAAAAGAGATGCTGAAGATTCCAGAATGGCTGGGAAGGTGGAAAGGGGCAGCTGAGTGGCATGACCAGGCCAGGGCTGGCCTGGATGAGCAGGACAGGGGTCCTAGCAGAGGTGCCAAGCAGTTTCTGCTTTTCTCATATGCCCAAGATGAAAAAGAGCCAAGTCAGGGCTCAAAGGGGCCAGGACAGTCTCCAAGTGGAATGCTTCCTGCCCTCTAATCCCCGCCTCGTTGGTGCTCTGGTTTCCTCACCACCACTACAGGATCCACCTTACTGAACTGTGTGACTGTCACAAATGTAGTGGGCAGGAGAGACAGGGAACTCTAACAAGCTGCCAGTGAAACACAAAGGCAGCTGGCTTGCATAATGCAAGTGGCCAGGTGAAGTTGCCCTAGCAAATCTCACCATAATAATACACTTGGCTCCTGGGGGAACTGGGGAAAACAAGACCTTCTGAATGTGATGAGCAGTTTCTCCACATTGGGACAAACTTGCAGTACGCCTACCTGAAAATCCCATAGCCACGTTACCTGGCTCCTGAAGCACAGACGCCCTGGACAGCAGCACCCTTACTGTCAGCGCTGGCGTTTCTTGGCATCCAGAGGCTCCTTCTGCCCTTATGATCTCACCTGAAGCCTGAGGTTGGGATTAATGACAGATCATTGATAACTCTGGCACAAGTCAGTGGCACTTATGTTGCAACTTAAGCCTCTAAGGGTTCTGCCTACTTCCTCCTCCTTGGTCCTTGCCCTCCCTCAGACACTGGAAAGAAATAGCCTGGATTGTTCTAAGCTGGCAAGAGGAACACTGGCTGTGATGAGGAAAGTCTGCGCCCTAGAGTCTCTCGAGGACTGGCGAACCTGGATTCTATTTCCAGCAACTTCTTTCCGTCCAGCTACACTGTGGAAACAAGAAACGGGAAATGTTTTTCCTTTCTTTTAAAACTACATTTTGCTGAGGTATAAATTAGGTATAAAAAAATCATGGATCTTAAGTGTGTAGAACTCAAATTATTCTGATAAAATCATGTGTCTCTATAACCTATAAACCAGAAAAATAGAATATTTATTCACATTACTCCAGAAAATTCCTTTGGGCTCATCTTTGTGAATGCCACTGCTCCAAGAAAACATTTGATTTTTCCATCAAATAGCCATACAGTATATATTTATATCATGTTACACATGAATTTATAATTTATTATATTATATTAGTTTGCTTGTGTATCTGGGCTCTTTCACTCAACAATGTGTTTTGAGTGTGCTTTGTAGCTGAGTGGTACTTGAATATGTCATGTTCTATTAACACATTCCTTGTTGCCGGAGGCGGCTTGTTTGTTCCCGGCCACCCAGACTCCCAAAATAATCACACAGAAATCTGTGTTAATTGCAATACTGTTTGGCCAATAGCTTAAGTGTATTTTTAGTTAGCTCTTACATCTTAACCCATTTCTATTATTTTATATCTTATTATGAGGCTTGTGGCCTACGAGCAAGGTTCCGACTGGCGGTTTGCATCTTTCTCCTCTGGCGGCTACATGGCATCTTACTGACTCCACCTTCTTTCTCCCAGCATTCAGTTTAGTTTTTCCACCTACTTCTACTCTGCTCTATCATAGGCCAAAACAGGTTCTTTATCCATTAACCAATAAAAGCAACACACATATAGAAAGACTTCCCAAATCAATTCCTGTTCAAAAATTCCTGAGATAGTTCCAGCTAGGGGTTCTACTGAATAAATGAGAGTTGAGCACACTAGAATTTCTAGGAACATAAATATT
Source organism: Alexandromys fortis (assembly GCF_014885135.2). Taxonomy (NCBI): domain Eukaryota; kingdom Metazoa; phylum Chordata; class Mammalia; order Rodentia; family Cricetidae; genus Alexandromys; species Alexandromys fortis. The sequence goes on from NW_026068223.1 coordinate 20,909, forward strand.
CACTTTGCATAAATAGATACCTTAAAATGGAATTCATGCACTGACAGCAAATGTATGTGAGTTTTCAAAAGCTATTGCACCGTTTTTGAAAGTAAACTTCCCTTCTTGAAGTAACGCTTTGTTCATAACACAACTAAGCAGTGTGCCCCACTGTGGTCATCCTCCAGCCAGGTGCTATGAGGGTTACAGTGCATGAACCTGCCTAACACGATGTTACCCCTCAAGTGCATGGTTAATGTGAGGGTCATCCAGCTCTTGACTCTTCTGTGAGACTTGAAGAATATGCAATGATGGAATTGCATTGATCTAGGAAAATCCTATGATTAAAACCTAATCCCGTGATTCACTTATCCTTTCTGCTTCCTGTCATTGTCGGCTTCTGCTCTTTTATCTTTCTGAGTCTTTTTCTAGAATATGATTATAGATGATAGACAGATGATAGAAGATGGATGGTAGATAGATGATAGAGAAATAGATGATAGATAGATATAGATGGACTGATTGATGAGTGATTGATCAATGGATAGGTAGATGGTAGATAGATATATAAATAGATTATAAATAGATAGATGATAGATAGATAGACTGATTGATAGATGATAGATAGACTGATTGATAGATGATAGATAGATAGATAGATAGATAGATAGATAGATAGATATGTCCAAAGTCCAGATCCCCAAATTACAACCACAAGACCATATCCAACACAAGAGCAAAGAGCTTTTGTTGCAAGTTAACTTGGGTCCCTGCATCTGTCCAGAATGGCAGTGGCAGCAACAGCAGCAACAGAAACAGACCAAGAGAGACCCCAAGAGGTGAGATATGGGGAGGGGGTTATAGATGGGAAAGCTTGGGGAACTCCAAGTCTACAAGGCTTGGGATTGGCATCCCACATGGGATGAGGGGAATTCCAAGTCTACAGGCTTCCCTCTCTGGGATAAGGTAGGAAAAAAGTCATGGTACATCTCTAGGCTAGGGGCTATTACTTCTCTAGACTCCTATGGGAAGTCATGCCTCTAGACTAGAGGTTACTACTTCCCTACTCAGAGATTTTTTTTCCTGCTCAGGGATTTGTTGGCTTTATGTGGGGGGGTGGGGGGGACGGCTTTGATTTTAAGGGTCAAACTGTGTTTTTTTCCTCTGGTTCTTTTTAGCTTTTTGGTTCCATTTTTTTAAACAGGCTTAGATTCTAGAGGCAAAGCGTGTTCTAGGGGCTCTGGATTCAGATTCAGAGTGTTTTTCTCTGCCTCTGGGTTTTGGGACAAAGTGTTTCTTTACTGGCTCAGGTTTCAAGTTCAGGGTATGTTTCTTTCATTGGTTTGGCTCTGGGTTCAGAGCCGGAATGCTCATGGATTGTATTACGGCTATGGATCACAGATCTGCTGGAGCCTGGGTCTCTCAGGTATACAGACTGATACAGAATAGATAAATAAATAGATGATAGATAGATAGATAGATAGATAGATAGATGGTAGGCAGGTAGGTAGGTAAATAGGCAGACAGAAAGATTGATTAATTGATGATAGATAAATAGATGATAGATAGAAAGATTGATTTATCTATTGAGTGATGACAGATAAATAGATGATAGGTAGATAGATAGATAAGATTGATTGATTTGTTGATTGATAATAGATAAATAGATGATAGATAGATATTAGATGCTTCCAACCACAACCCTTTCAGATCAGTTATTTGCATTTAGTAATGTACATTTAAGTTGTCTTTGTGCATTTTCATGAATTAATAGCTCTTTTTAAATCCAGAATAATATTTATTTTCTTGATATGCCACAGTCTGTCTGTCGGCCTTCTGAAGGACAGCAGGTAGTTTGGTATTCAAGAATATGGCTGGTTTAAAAGTCCATGTGGAGGTTCTTGGATTGTCAGGTACTTTTAGCTCATTTGTGCAAATGCCAGGGACTATGATTGCTATATTTCTGATGCAAGTATGTTTAACTTTGTAAGAAACTACCAAAGTCTTTCCCAAAGTGACTGGCTGATTTTGTATCTCACTGCCTTCAACCATGACTTCCTCTTGTTCACAGCACTGCCAGAACTGGGTGGTGTCCGGGGTCTGGGTTTGGACACCGTTTGCCTAGCCCTGGTGATGTCCCATTTGCGCTTCTCCGACATAATGTGATAATGAACAGCTCACCTGTGGCTATGTGCCATCGGACTATGCATTATCAGTCATGCATGACTGAGTGATGTGCCTTCTCTGCTCACTAACACACTGATATCCAAGTGACTGTTTCTCTTATCACTGAGCTTTCTTTTGGAGATTTTTTTTTTTTTTTTTTGGTTTTTCGAGACAGGGTTTCTCTGTAGCTTTGGAGCCTGTCCTGGAACTAGCTCTTGTAGACCAGGCTGGTCTCGAACTCACAGAGATCTGCCTGCCTCTGCCTCCCTAGTGCTGGGATTAAAGGCGTGCGCCACCACCGCCCGGCCTTTTGGAGATCTTTGTACACTTTCTGCAACTGTCTGAATCCCTTTTCTTCTTATCTGCGGCTTGACTATTCATCCTCTTGGTGTTCTTTATGGAACAGAATTTAATTTTAATGAGGACTAGCTTACCAGCTACTTCTTTAATGGTTCTCTTACTATATCTACCAACACATTGCCGAGGTTGTCTGGGTTCTCTCCTTTGCTACCTGTAGGGATTCTATACTTTTCCCCTTTGCATGTTGTGCTATGAACAATTTGAGTTAAATTTGTGGAAAATTAAAGGTACCTAGGTTGTCATTTTTGTGAATGAGTATACAGTTGTTGCAGAACTCTCTGTTTAGAAAGACTTCTTGCCCCACTGGAGTGCCTTTGCGTCTTTGCCAAGGACCAGCTGATTAGACTTCTGTGGAGCTAGTGGGGAGCTCTGTCTTTGGGCCGTTTCCCAACGTTTCAGTTCCTTCGTGTGCTGCATGGCCTCGATGACTGTGGATTTGCAGTAAGAGTCATTCTTCTGCCTCAGTTCTTCTTTGACATTGGGCTGTTCTAGGCTCTTTATGTCTGTGTAAAAACTTTTGAAAGCACTTTGACAGTCTAAGCACAACGTCCCACTGCGAGTTTGGTTGCCTTGCATCTGTAAAGCTGTTTGAGGGAAGGGCTGGAAGGGCCTCGCTGAAGCACAGGAGCGCACCAGCACATTTTTTTCAAGACTACTTTCAAAGGACACTGTCTCAGTTCAGAACCACGGCCATGTAACCCGTGTCCTTCTCCTGTCTTCTACATCATGGCCGTCATCGTTTCACGAAAGCATTACAAACACATCGAAGATACAGTTGCCATTATAATTTTGAGCAGACTGTGTTGGATCAACGAAAAAGAGAAACACAAAAGCTTTTCCTTTGTTTATTCCTTCTCCATGTTCATTCTTCCTTTAATTAAGGTCTGATTCTGGCCTCTGCAGTATTCCTACTCAATGAAGAATTCTGAAATTCTTCTTCCAGGGCAGGACTGCTGGCAGCTCGTCCCACCAACCTTGTTTGTCTAAGGAAGTCTATTTCTCTCTTTCACTTTTTTCCAGTGCTGGGGATGGAGCCCAGGACTTGTATATGAGGGGCAAGTACTGACCACTGACTGAGCCATATTCCCAGCATTTTGAAAGCTTACTCCTATTTTGAGACAGGATCTTACCAAGTTTCCCAAGGTGGCTCTGAACTTGCTGTGTAGCCCAGGCTGACTTCAAATCAGCAACCCTCCTCTCTTGGGCTGATTAGTGATGGAATTACAGATGTGAGCCACCATACCTGACTGTCTTTCACTTTTATAGAGGTTTAAGAAATGCAGAATTTCTGTGTTAATGGGGTTTGTTTCTTTAGTGTTGACTGTCTCAAGCCACTCTCTTCCTGACCCATGAGGAAGGAATTCTCTGCAGAAGCCACATGTCTGATTATTGTTTTCACTCCTTGGTAGGTCATCTGCTTTTTCTCTCTGGCTTCTTCCAAAGCTTTCCTGTTTATCATTGATGTTCTGAAGTGTGAAGTGAGTGCTTTGTGTTCCTGTGTCTGTGATTTCGTGGCTGACATTAATTTTAGGAGAGGCTTGTCATTATTGACTCGGGGGGGGGGTCTTATTTGTTTGTTTGTTTTTGGTTTCTTCTGTCCAGTCCTCTAACCCTGTTTTCTAGTATTCCCACTCACATGGGTTACACCTCTGCAGCCTATCCTCACAAGCAAGGTTTATCATCTTCAGTCCCATTTCTCCTGGGCCTCTCCTCTGTGTGTGTGCCTTTCAGTTTCATTGGGTTTATCATTATAGTCTCATTCCAGAGAGCCCTAATCAAAGAATTTGTAAACATGCCCTGTCTGGAGCACCCCCATTTCATTACAGTAGAACATTGTTTCTTAGCCTCTCTTGTTTCCCTTCTTTCCGATCAATTAGGCTTGTCTGGACCCTCAACAAAATCAGTTGTGATTTAATCCTTTGTCCAAAGATAGGCAGTCAGTTAAGAATAAAACTCTGATAGTTTCTAAAACAGTTCTTTTCTGCTCCCCCTGCTGGAGGCATGAGGGGATTTTTTTTTTCTCCAGCCTTCCATACACAGACTTGGTAGAGCCCCTAGAGGTAAAACTCACTAAAGCAAGGCTGTTTCCCTAGCCCAAGTTGCCTCATGGTACTGAGCTCTCTGTCTGTCAAGTGCCCTTTTGAACTTCCTCCTGGTGGCGCTCTCTACCCCAGCAAACTAAAAATCTCTACCATTGTCTGCCTGTCTCTCCCTTCTGGGAGACAGCAATTTGCTCCGTGGGCTCAGATCTCTGCTGAGTGAGGAGGGATTGCTGCCTTCCATGTGTTCCGCTTTGTGTAAATATCTACAGGTGTGCGTGGGTGGACATGGCTCTCACAGATGAAAGGTCATCAGAAACTAGGGCTTGGGACAGTCTTCGGAATGGGGGCAGTGACTGTCATTCCCCCAACTTCACTACCACAGAGTCATCTGTCTCTTGCTATGGTTTGTCATCTAGCTTCAAGCTGCTACGCAGCCTGGGCAAACTTTATTAGCATGCTGTGTGTAGCACAGATCTCCCTTGCTTCAGGTTAACTTTGTAAGATCCACTTTATAGGTTTCATTGGTCTGAATCAGAAGTCACAGTTAATTGTCACTTAGGAGGAGTGTAGGGTTGGGTCTATCATTAAAATACCCTTGGATGCTGTGTCTCAGTCCATGCTCCGTGTTAAGTTCTGTTCGCCAGTCCTACTGTAAAGCAGGACTGATGTTAAGCTCAGCGGGGTGTACCTTTTATGTCTCAGGCTCACACAGGCCTCCTTTTATGGAGTGTGCAAGGAAGACGGATAAACCTGCAGTAAATGGTCCCATTGCACAGTGGAGGAGAATTACCATGTGGGATGCTGATGCCACGCGCCAACAGGCCCTACCACATTCATTGACTGCTAGTGATACTTCCCAGGCCTCTGGGGGACCAGTTCCACCCCAGTAATGATGATATGGGACTCTCCAGAGGAAGACATGTATCAACCCAAGTCTCTGGCCTTGCCATGGTGCATCCCCAAACAGGGGAGAGAGGGGGGAGAGGGTTGAAATCGGGGAAAGCAGAATAATGCAACAATATTCCACAATTTGATATAAGTGGAAATCTCAGCTACTCTGAAAGAATCTGTAGAGCAAAACTGATCAAAAGCTGTGCTGGGTTGGCTTTGGGCCTTGACCATACAAGCCAGGAATTGTAGTCACAGCTGCTGAAATGCTCTAGATGACAAAACTTCATGGCTTTAGTCCATGCTGGAGTCCAATGACACTTTTGTGTGGCGGTTCTACTAGACATTAGCGGGGTGCTCCTGCAGCCGTGGGGATTGTAGCGACTGGATTCAAAGGAGACCAAGATCCCCTCTTCTAACGCATCAGAACTATTGATTCCTAAATGTCCCCACAATCATATTGACTCTTAAAATACCTAAATTTGAATCAATAGATTAAGTCTTTGATACCTACAAACTTTCTTTTAAAAGAAATGGACTTAGTGGGCCTTCCTTTCCAAGTCAAAATAGCCGCATCAGTGTTATTGAGGCAGGCGCTCTGATGGGTTGCTTCATGGCATCTGCCTAGGGAAGAGAGATGTTCCACCCACTCCAAACGACATAGCTGGGCCTCTGTGTATACTTGGAAAGAACGGATTGTTCTGCACAATAGAGTTCCACAGCCTTAATGTCATAGCAATAAAGTACCTACAACAAACATTGCTGAAAGCACTGACTCATCAGTATCATCAGTATCATCAGTATCATCAGTATCTCATGAGCTTGGCTCATGACACTCTATTCAGGGTCTATTTTAACAGCCTTCACCTCCGAAGGCTCACTACACAGCTTCCCAGGCATCCTTAAATGGGATTTATTTTAGACATTCACTTGTGCATGAATGCAAGGGAGCTCACCTAAGAGGGAATGGCAGCACCACAAGCAGAGCCCTGGCATCTCAGGTAAATCGCCAGCGTTACTTGGTAAACTGTGTGGTGCTACCTGCCTGACACTGGCACGAAATGCCAGGTGACTCTCTTGGTACCCATGATGGGAGAAAATCTCAGCATCGTCTTTATTTACAAACCTCAGTTGAACCCATTTGCCCATCTTGCTGATCCTTACCAATCAGACTGCCCTAAGTAGCCCCCACGACAATGCAGGGCTCTAAATCTACCCTGGTGTGACTCTGGACACTCCCCTTTTGTGCCTTGCAGAGACAGCCTCCCTGCCTCTCAAGACCTGTGAACCACCCATGGTGCCACGCCCCCTTTCAGAGTCCTCCCTGGGAATCAACAAAGAAACCAAGCACACCTGGACAGGACCCACCTTGAGGGGTCTTAGGTGATCATAGACCTGGAGAAAACCATTCTACTTAGAGGCTTATATTATAAAAGCATTTTATTGAACACACTCTGGAGAAAGTCAGAAAAAGAAGTAAGATGGGTTTCAGGGTAAGAATTCTGTTTTGGTGGCTTCCATTCTGGAAAACTTTGGATATCTGTGTCATCGAAGACCATCTATGGGTACCTAAAAACTGACTTGCAGCACAATATAGAACTGTGGCATGGGAGGCCAGAAGTTGGGATTCATTGCCTCCTAGGAACCAAAACCATGTGGTTCTGCAGTAGGCTTGGTCTAGACTACTCTCCAGAAAGAGTAGGCCTGGGTGACTGCCTAGAGGAAGCAATCTCCGTGGGCCTGGGGCTGCCCATGAGGGCCAGGGTCTTGCAGCAGCTCTTCTTAGCTCTTGAAGCTCCTCCGGGAGGAGGAGGTGGTAGAGACAAATTTGACACTGGAGCTGCTGCCCCCACCGCTGCCAAAGCCCATGCCCCGGCCACTGCTTGCACTGAAGCCAGAGCCCCCAACACTCAGCCCACCACCCAAACCACTGCCCCCACTGCTGCTCGAGTAGTAGCCTCCGCCACCTCCTCCAAGGCCGCTGCCGAGGCCACCAGCAAAACCGGTGCCACCACCAAAGCCCAGGCTGCTTCCTCCGTAGCCAGAAGAGACACTGTTTGTGACAACAGCTGTGGAGAAAAGAGGAATGGGTGAAAAGGGTCACACAGATTTATTCCACACAGCTAACATGTTTGATCCTGCCTGGGTAGAGTGTATACCTGACCTTTTTACAAAGTAACAGAATGAGCCAGAAGAACTAAATTATTCATTTGGGGTCCTTGACAGAAAAATGAAGACACCAGAGACAAGGCATAGGGCCGGGTACTTGGTAGAGCCAAGTATTAAGAACAAAGCTCAATATGTGTGAATCCTATAGGAAGTCGGGTGGAGCTGCGTCACCTCATGTCCCTGCTTGTGCTGCCCCCCCCACCTGCTGCTCACTGCCTGGCAATCATTTATTGGCATGGGAATGTCTGCTATCTAGAAACAGTGGGCTTTGGAGTTGATCTAAGTTACTTACAGATGTTGACTGGTCCAACTCCTTCTCCACTCAGCCTGAAAGACAAAAAGTTGGGGTAAGAGTGAATCAAGCCTGTCATTGTCATGGTTAGGGTCACCCCAAAGCCAGGACCCTGCACATCTCTAAGTTCCTGTAAGTTAGAAAAGATCACGCTTTCTGGAAGGATTTGGCCGGAGAAAGGTGTGGCCCAGAGCAAGGCTCACACGTCCTCCACCCAGTTCACGGAAGGTGTGTGTAAGCAGCGGTGATGGTGATGTGGCAATGAGAAAGCAGGCTTTGCCATAGCATCCTGCGTGCCGCAGGGGACCGCGAGCCAGAGGGAAACTCACAGTTAGCAATGCCTGTGCCAGAAAAAGATGAAGAATACACAGTAGTTTGAGAACCCAGAGGAAATGAGCTGGAGTAGTCATGAGAGGCATCCCAACGGTGGAAGAGACTAAGGATGGCAAGGAGTATGGCAGGGACACCGAGGTCTAGAAAAGAGCATGAGCAAAGCAGAAGGAAGACACTGTGCAGGATATACCTGCTGGGGTACTTAGCCGATTGTGGAGGACAGAGTCCCCGAGGACGGAGTGGGGAGTAAGTCAAAGACACCAGTTAAAGCCCGCGGTCCACCCCATGCCAGACTGAAACTGGGTGGTATTCAGCCATTTGTTTGTGCATCTGGCGCCCTCCGTCACACTCTCCTCTCATCTGGCACACGATGTCTGCCCACCTGCACTCCTCGCCCTCCAGCAGCTTGCGGTAGGTGGCAATCTCCACGTCCAGGGCCAGCTTGGTGTTCATGAGCTCCTGGTACTCGCGCAGCAGCCGGGCCATGTCCTGCTTGGCCTTCTGCAGGGCCTCCTCTAGCTCGGTCAACTTGTTCCTGGCATCTTTGAGAGCCAGCTCTCCACGCTGTTCTGCATCAGCAATGGCATTCTGTAGGTTGGCACACTGTGGAGATAAAAAAAAAAGCAGTGGGGACACTTTGGTGGCTGAATTGTCCTCACTGTCCATTTCTGAGAGTCTAAGTCAGCTATACCAAACCTGGAGCCCTAGAAAGAACTAGTACATCCTGGATATTATAAGTGGTGAAATATGGCAGCATTGTGAATTGTTCCAGCTTGGTGTACACATGCGTGCATGCATGTGTGTGTGCATGAGTGTGTGTGCATGCATGCATGAGTGTGTGTGTGTGTGTGTGTCATGTGTCAAATGCAAAACAAAAGATGTCTTCCTTCGTAAGTCCAGAACCCCTTTGTCCTCTTTTAATTTCTCCTTACCTGCTTCTTGACATTATCAATCTCAGATCTCAGCCTCTGGATCATGCGGTTCATCTCCGAGATCTCATGCTTGGTGTTTCTGAGGTCGTCGCCATGCCGACCAGCTGTCTGTTGCAGCTCCTCATACTAATGCCACCAAAAGAGAAGGAAAATACAGTTAACACAGGGTGAAATACACTTCCCCAAGTTCACCGGCAGGAACTGTGGAGAGTGGTAACTGGAGTCCTCTGGGGTCTGGGACTGGTTTGGGCCTTTGTAATCTTAAGTGACTTCTTGAGAGTCTTGGCTCTCCTAAAGGTACTGCCATGAAACTCTGCCCAAGTTCCTGGGTTTTGTGGAAACAGATAGCTGGCTCCCCTGCAGTTTACTCCCAGTGGCCTCAGCAGTCCTGGGAGTCCTGTCCTTAGCACTGCTAGGACCTCTAGACAATTGTAGCCTTGATATTCACCCAGGCACCCACCTTGGTCTGGTACCAGGACTCAGCCTCTGTTCGGCTGCGGTTGGCAATGTCCTCATACTGGGCCTTGACTTCGGCGATGATGCTGTCCAGGTCCAGGCTGCGGTTGTTATCCATGGACAGGACCACAGATGTGTCTGAGACATGTGTCTGCATCTGGGACAGCTCCTATAGGGACACTTGAAGTCAGTCATCTGATCCTGTTATTTAATGAGTTTCATTGAAATCTTCCATTTATTGTATCATAATAAAACACCCACAGGAGAAATTTAGGCTAATTGCTTACAGCATCAAAGAACATCTTCATGAAGTTGATCTCGTCCATCAGGGCATCGACCTTGGCCTCTAGCTCCACCTTGTTCATGTAGGCAGCATCCACATCCTAAGGAAATAACGGTGGTGGCCATCAAACAACCTGCACCTGCCTTAAATGGCTCCACCATCAGGAGAGCACAGCCCAGGGCTATGGGTTCTCTCCACCACACGTACCTTCTTCAGCATGACAAACTCATTCTCAGCAGTGGTACGCTTGTTGATCTCATCCTCATACCTGAAGGGAAAAGGGACAGGAAGCATTGGACGGATGGTCAGGGCCAGGTAAAGGGTCTCTGTGAAGTCATGTGAACACGCTTCCACACTGGAAGGAGGAGTCTGTTCACATCTCACGGACAGACAAATGGGCCACCATAAGACCTGGGCAATACCCTGTGAGGTTCTGCCTTCTCAGAAACTGCCTACCAAATACTCATCCAGTACCACTACTCTTCACCTGGATCAGCAATGATCTGCAGGAGTGAGGGTGTGGCTCAGTGACAGAGCACATGCTTAGCATGCAAGTGAGTTCACTCTCCAACAACACCAGAAACACACAAAGAAATAAACCACTAGCAGCCCACGGAAGCAGGAGCCGATTGGTGTGGCTAAGGGAATTCTTGGAGCCACCCAGCTGGGTTCCTCTTTGAACGGGAACTATCGAGGGCTATGCTTCTTGTTTTGAGGGCACTAGGCGATTCCCAAAGAGGGAAGGTTCCAGGACGGCCAGTTCACCAGATGGTGCTAGGGGCACAAGCTGCTACCTAGGCAGGTGGGTAAATGCTTTGGAGCGTAGCCAAGCCTGGGACTGGCACTTTCTAGCAGAGGCTTGGAGCTTTGGCTTAGTGGCGTGGTGCGCATGCGCCTCACCCGTGGGAAAGACGGACACCTCGGCCCAGCTATGGAGCAGATCTGGTACTAGGGAGACCCCGGGGCCTCTCTTTCCATCACACTACAACTCACTTGTTCTTGAAGTCCTCCACCAGATCCTGCATGTTCCTCAGTTCTGAGTCCAGGCGGCCCCTCTCTCCCAGAACTCCATCCAGCTGCCTCCTGAGGTTGCTGATGTACTGCTCAAACAAGGGCTCCAGGTTCTGCCTCACCGTCTTGGTGCCCTGCTCCTGAAGCAGGGCCCACTTGGTGTCCAAGACCTTGTTCTGCTGCTCCAGGAAGCGCACCTGGAGGGGGCCGAGTGTGAGAGGGAGAAGTTTCAGCTTCTGTGACGTTTTTACTACTGTGCACTTGTCACATGCTGTTCCCACCAAACCCTGTGTTCAGTGCCTGGCCTGTGACCTGTAAGGGACAGTCGGCATGGACCTTCTCAATATCCTCCCTCTAGGGAAGGTAGTTCCCTCATGCAGGGCACAGAGATCCCGGTAGTGACTGGCTGGAGTGTGATCTGATTCACGGGGGCTGAAAAGACTCCCAGAATGCCTGCGCTAGAGACACCTCAGCCTCTATGCAATCTGGTTATCAGAGACCTGAGCTCATCTCAGTGCACTGGAATCAGACACCCTTATGGGGTACCCTCTGGAAGAGAGGAACTCTGACCCTGATTGCCAGCTGCTATCTAACTAAGGAGGGACAACGTCAGGACAGAGTCACCTAGAGACAATGGCAGTGATTGAGCAAAGCCTAGAACATCTTCCCTCCACAGCTGTCTTTAGCATTCACTCCGGATTCTACTCATGCTCATCTGCCCTGGACAGAACCACATCTCACCTTGTCGATGAAGGAGGCAAACTTGTTGTTGAGGGTCTTGATCTGCTCGCGCTCTTCAGTCCTTACCCGCTGGATGGTGGGGTCGATTTGCAGGTTCAGAGGGGTGAGGAGATTCTGGTTAACGGTGACCTCTTGGATGCCTCCAGGGGGGCACACAGGGAAACCAGCACCCCCATAGCCACCACCAAAGCCAGCTCCACCACCGAAGCCAAAGCCACTACCAGCTCCACCACCAAAGCCAAATCCACTGCCAGCTCCTCCTCCAAAGCCGAAGCTGCCTCCAGCACCAGCACCAAATCGGTTCCTGAAGCTGCCACCGCCAGAGCTGAATGATATCCTTTTGGAGCCCCCCACATTGTACAGGCTCCGGCTGCCATAGCCACCTGCTCCATAAGCACCCCCAAGGCTGACCCTGCCACCACCACCACCACCACTGCGGGACACCGAGCTGAAGCTGGTACGAGAGACAGACGGGGTGATGGCAGAGGCGGCGCTGAAAGAGCGGCTGCCCCCGCTTCGGAAGGACACACTCGACTGGCGAGACATGATGGTTGTCCCTGAAGGAGCAAGAGCACTGGGCGCTGGGAGTGGGGAGGTGCAGGAAAGGTCGGCGCTCAACAGGACGCTGTGGGTGGCTCTGTTACTTAGCAGTTTCAAGGCCCCTTTTTATCCACCTTAGAAGTGGGCTGGGCAGCAGAGCTGTTGAGCTGTGAATGATTAGTGGGCTGGGCATGCCCGGGGGGCAACTGTGAGCTCACCCGACACACCTGCACAGCGGTGTGGGGTGAAATGCTCCTCCCGGCAGCCTCAGCTCGGTAAGAAATAACCCTTCCTTGCAGCGTTGGTATTCCCTGGCAGTGTGTCTCTTATCACCACAGGACCTGGGTACAGTGGATAGCTGACCTAGAGATCCTTACATAATCAGTGACTGTCCGCTGCCCCAGCCTGGTTCCTGCTGCCTTACTAGTTTAGGGGATCTGGGCCATCAGCGGGGCAGAGTGGGTTTCCCATCTGCCAATTATCTGCCCTTCTTACACTTGGCTGTGCAACCGGGGCTGCAGAGATCTGAGCTCTTGCAAGGCGATCTATGGCTTCATATTTTGGGTAATGTTCCAGAGAAGTGGGGTCCAGTCCCTTGCTGCACTGTGCTTTCTTTAAGAGAGGTTCATTTATAACAGATACCACAGGGCAGATTCCCATGCAAGATTCAGGCCAGAAAGATCCCTCAACCCCTCAGCTTAAAAGCCAGAGGACCTAGGCCCTCTCACCCGGGCTGTTCACCATTGAGTTCTCTTTAAGGCCAGACCCACCCTCCACAGTTCCTCCTAATTCAGCTTTCCATGTGCACCCTTGCTGTTCTTTCTCCTAGCCAGGCCCATGTGGGAACTTAATAAACCAGCAAACCCCACTTAATCCTTTACAAAAAAAAGTCTTGATACTGGACTGGCAGCCGTGTCTCTCTTTGTGGGGAGCTGCTCTGCTAGCTTCTCTGGTACCCCCCAAGCTCTGTTCCAGCAAGTTCTCAGTTATTCCATCAGGGAAGAAGTGAGTCATTGTATCTGTTGATACAGGCTGAAGGCCGCCGCAAACACATACCTGCAGGAGTTTCTAATCTCTCCAGGAACATGTTGAGAATCGGCAGGCCTGTTATAACGGGGAACCACCCTGTTCCAAGCAGAGGGAACTGCTGTGTTTCCTCTCCCTCCAGCCCAAAGCCTCCTTCACAGCCAAAGGCATGGAAAATGGAATTTTAAGTCTGCAGACAGACTGCCAGAGAGACTAGACAGAGCAAGTTGGGGGGACCAGGCGGCTGGCACAGTAGCCTGCCAAAGCGTGCTGGTATCACCTGTAGCTCCATTTGAAGGAAAAGGGGTTCAGATTCCAGTGAATGTCTGTCCCAACCTGTGCCTTTGTCATTCTGGCTCAGGATTTGAGTGGGATCCCCTCTCTGACCCCTCCCAAAGAAGAGCAGGGCTCTTGGCCCCTGTTTGTCTGATGCAGCTGGAGCAGTGAGAACTGCTGAAAGGCAAGAGATCAGGAATTAGACAAAGGAATCTCTACACCAGGCCTAATGTTGCCTCGAGGAAGCCAAGGCTGTGGAAAATAATTCTTGAGAGCCGAGGGTCTGTTGAGCTGGTGATGGCTCACCAGGGGCTGGACTGGGAAGTCTGCTAATAGGTGATCCTGCAACACTCACTGGCCATGCTGGCCTGGCAGGCCCTGGGCAACAGGCTTTGGTGTCTCTCTGCCTGGAGGGTCTCTGAGACCCTCAAAACATGCCAGTGTTACCGTTTGTGGTGTTTTAGAGAGCAGATGTGAATGTCCTGAAACACACTGGGGACCTTCATCCCTGAGAAGAACAGCTCTAAGCTTGAGGCAGGTGTCTGGGGTATCCAAGCAGGAAAACCACCGCCAAGGAAAGTCCCACCACACACACAGCATTGGCTACTGACCCCACTGCTGCAGAAAGAGCCAGACCTCCAGAAACACGGGGGCATTCTCTTTCCCCACTCAGTCTTCACTGGCTGTCTGTGAAGGAGGGCTTGCCAGGAAAGGAGTGCGTTGTGGCTGCTCTGAGAATTGCTACAGAAGTCACACTCAGGCCAACGACCAGAGTCTGGTGGGGGCAAGTAACTAAGCAGGGTGTGTCACAAGAGAAGTGGGAGTCTCTGTGGTAGGGAGAGTGGACCTACCCACTTCACCAGACCCGTCGGGTATAAGTGAAACCCGTGGAGAGGCAGGCACCAGCCCCTCTGCTGAGTGAAAGACCCACCCCAACTTGGAATCCCTGTGGGCAGGAAGAGCAGGATCACACGGAGTCCTGGACTCTCCCGCAGGGCACTCCCAGGACGTGGTCAGACAAGTCACTTAGCCTCTGCTTTCATTATCAAACCTCATGCAGGGCAGAGGGGTCCTCAGCAGCTGGCCTTCCTGTCAGAGGGTGAGTAACAGACAGCTCCTCTCACTCCTGTCCTCGTGAACATAGAACGTGGGCCCGTTTTGTGAACAGAGACCACCTCACAGATTCATGGGCGAGAAAGAGGTAAATCCACAACACCTTCCCAGAATCCTCTCCTCAGAGCCAACACTCTTAACAGAAAATAGTAAAATTAAATTAAGTTTAAAACAATGGTTTTGCACATGTCTGCCAGGGCACATCAAGGGTACAGACCCCAAAGCCAGAGGCATCTCATCAGCTTCCCTTTGAACACTGCAACCATTTGCTGGCTTAATTTGACAGATGCAGAGTCCCCTCCATCAAATCCTTCCTCGGGTCTCTGTGTGACCCCTTTCCATGCCTATTCTAAGTTCCAGAGACCTGACCACCTAGTTCCATCTCTGGGACCATGTCTATAGGGCAAGTCTTTTAGTCTTCCTCGGACGGGACACCTAGGGACAGAGCAATGCCTCTTCATGCTATGGACCTCCTCCTGCTCCTTCCTCTCCCATACAATCCTCAACAATAAGCTGCTGTCCTTGAAGGCCCCACATCCTGCTCTAGCCCCCAGGGAAGAAGGCAAGCAACGGTGCCTTCATCTTCGCCGTTCTTGCCTTGAGTGTTCTGCACAAAAAACGTGGGGAGGATGGCTGAGGTATGAGTCACCCAGTCATCGGGCTGTGGTTGGCAGTCCCATCCAGGAGCCTGGAGCCAGATTCATAGGGTAGGGAAGGGCAGATGGGGCAGTGAGCCATCCCGAGACAACGCTTCACAAAGCCTAGCCGCAGGGAGGAATTGAGGGAAGAATTTTCCTGCCTCCACCCAAAGCTATGGGGTCCTCCCCCTACAGCTCTGTGACCACTGTGGGTCTCAGTTAGACTGCAGGGGCATGACTGGTGTGTGTGGGTCTTTGTGTCTGTATGTCTGTGTGTTTTACTGGCTGTAAAGTTGGGAAGTTTGGGACACAACCCCCAGCAACACAACCATGGTTGACTGATGAGGCTAGGAACCACGTCAGATTATCAAGGACTCTCAGACCTGAGTCTGAGAAGAAGCCTAGGTAGAAAATGCAAATGTCCAGAAATAAAGCTTGGTTGAGCTTGGAAGTCCAGATGTAGATGTCATGCCTAGAGTCAGGGTCACATGTGAGTCTTGACCCTTAGTGCTGAGTTCTCTTATCTAAGTCTTTACACAAATCATGACCCCACTCTGGGCCACATCTTGCCCCTAATATAATAACCCTTGAAATTTTCTGGAGCTCTGGACATGCTGCCCAGTCCCCCACTCCACAGACTCGGAGGGAACAAACTTGAGTTTGTTGGAACTGAGATTTTAATGCTGAGCTGGCAAGGGCAAACAGGAAGGGTGGGGTAATGCAGGGGGGCTGTGGGGAGCAGCCTTGGCCCTGTCCCTCAGATTTAGCAGGCGATTGGCACTCGCAGACTAGAGCTGTAGAACTGAGCTCCCAGAGTCTCTCCAACAGGCCCCTGCAAGCATCGGGATGCTCTTCCTTCACTTCAAGGGTGTTTTGCCAGTGGCGTGCATACCAAGTCTTTGAAAATCCCCTTGCTTGATTGAAACTGCAGGCTGAAAATCAACAAATACTCTAATTAATCAGAGAGGCTAAAAACGGATATACCTGCCCAGCAAGAACCTTTGGGCTTTGCCTTCCCACAATGGGAAGCTTCTCCTTTGTAGACAAACAGAGAGGAATCGCCAGGTTCTGGAAGGGCCCTGCACATATTTGTGCATCTAGAAATAATGCTTTCATTTGTTTGTTTTTGTTTTGTTTTAACCATTTCTGCACGTTTTCTCTGTCCTCACAGTGGACAGGAGCATTCCTTACAGAGTTAGCCCCCTCTACAGTGAAGAGGTGGGGCTGTACTGCCTGGGTGCCAGCCTGCATCCCTCTCTGTCAGAGCCAGCAAGGGAAGCCCCCTTCACTCCCCTAACCTGCACACAGTCCTTTCCATCTGCCCCTTTCTACTCCTGCATAAGCCACAATGGGGAGTGAAGTACGGGAGCTCCCTTCTCGGGGCTTCCACCTGACTTGTCCCAAGAAGCGAGGTGCAGAGGGCTTTGTCCCCATCCTTTCCTTGACTTTGGATGAGTTCTAGACAGAGGTTGATTCAGAACAGGAATCTTTCCACGGTCAAGAAAGGAAATCTAGCCACAGCCAGAAATGGTCCCTTTCCCCAGCTGCTCTTACACTGGAGTTCAGACAACCTTCGAGGCTTACTGACCCTTTGCTGTCCCCAGTCCTACCTTCCACACACCCTCAGTTCCTGTCAAAAATTCCACTTCTGACCTTGCTTTCCCAGGTGCCAAGGGTTAGCAAACCAGGTAAGGTTTTACGCAAAGAACCCAAGAAAAAAGAGGCAGGAAGACTGGCAGCAACCCTTGAGTGGTGGCGCCTTCAATGCCTATGTTTTTGAGCCACTGCAGAGTACCAGGCAACGGGTACTGTCAGACCCTTTGACTTGGTTGTGTGTCTCTGGCAGTCCACAGCTTCTCCCAGATGCTGTGTAAGCCCAGGGGTGAGCCTCCACCTTGGAACTTCTTTCCAGGCCCAGGCTTGTACCCCAGGGCGTGAGTACAGGGAGATAGTTAATTTTTACTGTTATCTTCATTAATGAGAGACTTCTAGAAAACCAGTAAAACACAGCTGGGTGTGTCTGTAAGGGTGTTTCCAGAGAGGAGTAGCACACGGGTCAGTGATCTAACTGTGAAAGGCTCACCCTGAAAGTAGCCTGGGACCGGGCAGAGTGAAAGGCAGAAGGGGAGGAACTCAACCCCAGCTCTTCTCTTTGCTGCTGCTGCTGGTTTGGGATGCCAGACTGCAGATTGTGTGGCCTCTGGATACAGACTTAGACCATGACTGTGTAGAATGGCTTGGAGCCTTCAGTCTGGAACTGGGGCTGCATCATTGCCCTCTCTATTTTTATTTTTGGGCTTCTAGTTTCTTAGACTGAGAAGCTTTTTCTTGCTCTGGTTGTCCTGCTTGCAGATGGCCATTGTAGGTCAATTAAATAATTTCATAACTGCATGCATATGTATGCCTGTAGGTGTGTGAATGTGAATGTGTGCATATGCTTCTGTATGTGTGTGTATGCATGTGTATAGTTCTGAGTGTGTGCATGTACATGAGTGTGTATGTTTGTGCATGTATGTGCATTTCTCTGCATGTGTGTGTACATGCATGTGTATACTTTTGCATATGTGTATGTGTGTGCATGTGTATGCTTGTACGTGTGTGTGTAGGGACATGCTATTGTTCTGTTCCTCTGGAGAAACATAACTAATACAGTCAGTGACATGGCTGACCATGCAAAGTTGGGCAACAGCATCTTGCCTGAGCTGGTTTCAGGGGGGGCAATGTCCCCCAATGGTTCAACGCCTGACTTCAGCAAGTGTACACTGATCTCCCACACTGACGCTGTCAGAGTTGGTTCCCTTCAGAGAACTACTTCCTGCCTGTGTAGGTGGAGGGTTGTCAGGTAATGACCACAAGTGACAATAATTTTAGTGCTGTGTTCCTCTCCCCTGTCTAAACCTCATGGCCTTCTGACACTAGGGAAGGGTGGCTAAAATCAGCTCCTGGGATTTGCCACACCAGACACCATGTCCTGCTAGTCCTGGGGCAGTGAGATCACAGAGATGATTGGAATCCTTTTCTGTCCACCTCCACCTGTCCTGTCACTCTAGCTGATGCCCGATGCCGAGGACCACCAGTCCCCTCTCTCCAGCTGATGCCCGATGCCAAGGACCACCTGTCCCCTCTCTCCAGCTGATGCCGAGGACCACAGCTCCACCTGTCCCCTCTCTCCAGCTGATGCCGAGGACCACAGCTCCACCTGTCCCCTCTCTCCAGCTGATGCCAAGGACCACAGCTCCACCTGTCCCCTCTCTCCAGCTGATGCCTGATGCTGAGGACCACCTGTCCCCTCTCTCCAGCTGATGCCTGATGCTGAGGACCACCTTTCCCCTCTCTCCAGCTGATGCCTGACGCTGAGGACCACAGTTCTCCACACTCAGAACCTATAGCTCCTCTGCCAGCCCTTCACCAACTCCATGAGGTACTTCTCAAGGGCACTCAAGAGTTCTCCCACCACTCACAAATCTCTGCGTTCCCAGGGCCCTAGAGCCTGCACTCCCTAGCTCTTAGGAGCCAGCCACATCCTGATCTAGGGCTACTAATGCCCCTTATCACGTTAGAAAAGCCGTTGATGCTGAATGCTGATACAGTCCTCCATACCTGCCTTTCCCCCTCTCCCTCTCTCCTTCCATATCCTCCCAAAACTCAGCTCTCCTGGGTCAAAGCATGAGAAGAAGCCCTAGACCGCTTCTCTTGCAGCCTCTTCTGGATGATCACCAGACAGGCACCTCTCTGAAGCCCCGACTTTCCCCGGTCCTCCAAAAGCTCAGATCATAGGAAGGGCTGTGCCTCACTTGTACTTTGTGGTTAAGTGGAAGAAAATAACAGCCACGTTTAGATACTACTGACACCAGACAGGGTGCTGGACCCAGCAATCCACTCGTCTAACCTCCTCAAGCTCAGGAGGCAGGCCTACTGATGTCTCTATTTTACACATGGGAAACTGCTGCCCAGCAGGGGTGAATTCACGCAATTATGACCCTGAAAGTCCTTGTCTTCACCACTGAGGACACTCCGGTTGTTGATACATGACCATGCTGTGGTTGTGAAGACTGTGACTTGTCAGAGGCTCAGTCAACTTGTAAGAGCAGCAAGCACAGGGGGCCATCCATGTCCCTAAGAAGTTAGTGTGCCTCAGCATCACCAGAAAACCATGAATGAGATAAGGGATGGATTCGGAGAAGCCCCTCCTCTTTTTAACTTCCAGAGGTTGGGGAGGGGTATCTGGGATGCTGGGTGAGACTTCCAGGAGATGAATCTGGTCTTCTACGACATCCCCAGGCCTGCCTCGGACACAGGGGCCTCATCGAGATTGACTGGCTTCATGTGTGATGCTACTTACAGAGCAATCAATGTCACTCATTCAGGTATGCCCACTGAGCCTGGCTTCCTCCCGCCCCTTTGGTGATGATGGTTGTTGGATCATGACGAGGCACCTGGCGCTGTGCTAAGACTCACACACATTATCCCCAGACGTAACAACCACCTCTTATTTACCATCTATTCCTGAACCACACGAAGAGTTAGACTTAAGCACGATCATGCTGCTACACAGTGTCAAGACAGGAAAATAAATTAAGGTCTGGACTCTAGAGTCTATGCTTTTCCCCAGACACAGAGCTGGTGCTGAGGAGACACCCACTGATCACCATCAACAGCCTGACACCAAAGCCACCTTAGACACACATCCCACCTGAGCAAAAACATTGTGTCCTCCCGAGGACCAGTTTAGGGGCACATCTGCCATGCCAGCACCTCTACCTGAGCAGATTGGCTCTTTAAGCCCAAGACATACCCAGAAAGAAGTCGTAGGGCCCCACTGGGTCAACATGACTACGATGCCCCTGCAAGATGAAGTGTCCCAGGTTTCTAACATGTGAAAGCAGCTTCGAGCTGTCTGCTGACCCGTCAGGATTCCCAGGCAGGTCTGTGTGTGCCCAGGAGCGAACAGAAGCCCCATTCACACGGCATTCCCACTCTCACCCTGCCTTGTGTCTCCGACATTCCACCTGCCTGGGAATACCAACCGGTTTCCACCTACGCATCACGCCCCTCCTCCAGTCTGCCCCAGAAGGAACAGGACTAGAGAGACACCAGCAGCCACAAGTGCCTTGAAGACAAATAGCCAGACGTGTTTAGCACTCTCGGGAAGTCTCCAGCCTCCAGCTGACCTGGACACTCCAAGGGCTAGGCCCCCTCACTTTGGCATCAGCCATCCCCTCCTTGTGAATTGGCACACTGCCCTCAGTAGAGAACAGTAACACGTTATGGTCTGCAAGACTCAGACATAACATGACTCCATTGTTCTGTGTCTGGAAAATGATCTCACACTGACCCTGAGAACTGAGGTGATTCTCAGTCCCTCAGGGGAATGGGGCTCTGGTTTGCCCAAGAGCTCACGGTTGCTCCTTCTTCATCTTATTTTCAACTCCTCCTTCCTCTGGGCACACCTTCCTCACTGTCTCCTTGCCTCCTTTGGTTGGCAGATCAATAACCATGAAGATGTCTGGCATCTGCCCTGCGGAGCCCGTTAATAGGAGACGAAGGCTATGAGTGGAAGTGAGGCTGCTAATCTCCTGGTCTAAAGGAGAGCCACTATCCCGCATCACCCAGATGGGCAAAGCCATCCTCCGCGTCCCTGGGTGTGGAATTGGGAAGCAGAAGAGGTTAGAGAAGGCGTGTGGAAAGAGCACAACACACTGTTGCTAGTTTGAAAGAAGGCACAGAGAAAACCACTGGCCAAGGCATGCATACAGCCTTCCGAAGCTGCAAGGAACAGAGATTTCTCTGGAAGCTCCAGGGGTGGGCAACCTTGCTAACAACTTGATTTTAATCCAGCAACACTGACTTCAACTCAGGCCTCCAGGTCTGCGGCATGATAAGAGTTATGAAGACGCACCACTGAGTCTATGGAGGACATCTCTAGGAGGACAAGATGCCACTAGCCTGATTCAGTTTCAGCTAAGACAGGGCAAGCCTAAACCCTTCACACTCAAGCTCTACTAACCCAACTTTATGGCCTTTTCCCTGGCTCTCTCTCAGCCCTACAACCCCTCCTCTTGCTGAATTCTGCACTTCACTCTGCCCTCAAGAAAGTCGTCT
This sequence comes from Alexandromys fortis, assembly GCF_014885135.2. Taxonomy (NCBI): domain Eukaryota; kingdom Metazoa; phylum Chordata; class Mammalia; order Rodentia; family Cricetidae; genus Alexandromys; species Alexandromys fortis. Next base: position 42,256 of record NW_026068223.1, read on the forward strand.
TTCTGTCAGAACCCCACCTTGCCCCTCTAGGACCTGAGTAGGGTGGATAGGCAGTGCTGCTGTCTGCTGGGACTCCTACGTTGTTCTGGGGTCTCCGTGCATTGAGATTAAACCAGTGTATCAGATTAAAAGCCCTGAGTCTCCTATTGAGTTTCCCTCCAGACTCCTCCATAACCCTCCATAACCCATAGTACTCCTTCGTCACCTATTCTAGCGTGCTGTGCCAGCCCATTCAGGAAACAGTCTCCTGCCCACCTATGCTCACCTCCTTCCTACCCCAGTGTTTACACATCTTCTGAGATCAGTCTTGGAGGGGGACCTTGGAGCAAGAAGAAGTCTCCATTGTTCATGCCCCAGCCTAGAAGCTGAGCCCTGCTCCTCGCTTGCAGGTCTCAGGCCTCTTCTCCCACCTAACCGGAGTCCCCTGAAGAGCCAGGGTTAGTGACCAGGCTGACTTAAAACCTCAGTTGAGATGAGCAGGTACACCTGCCTCGCAGTTAGGGAGGTGGCTGCTGAGCTTCTATAATTACACAAGTGAGTGTCTGGAAACCGCAAATAGGCACTTAGAAATGAATAACAGTCCTTAGAGGTGAGAAGGTAAGTGCAGAGAACACAGCTTCTGACGGTCCAAACAGCAGGCAACAGGAGGTTCAGCCAAGATGCCAGGCAGGGGAGGAAGGAGGAGGGAGCTAAAGAGCCTGGGTAGCACCCACTTAGAGATGGACCCACTCTTATCAGCGCCCCCCAGGCCAGAAGGCATGCCTGCCAAGTCCCACCTCCAGGCACCTGCCCCTGCAGCCTGGGCCTTGCTTAGCCTTAACTGCGTCCTGCAGCTTCCGCCCTACCACATCCACCCTTACCCAGTCCTCCCTTCTCTCTGGCCCCAAAGTCCCCAGTTTCTGTGGATGCCTTTCAGGCTCTCACAGCTTCAGTTTTGGTTCTGTATCTTCAGGTGCCAGACATGAGACAAGATGGAGGCAAGAGGACCTCCTGCCTGCCTTCCCAGCATGCACCACAGTGCGTGGGCTGGGTGGTGTAGCAGAGAAGAGAGTGGCGGCTGGCCATCCTTAGCATTTCCTGGGGCCTCTCTGGACCTAAATTCTTTTTTTTTTGTTGTTTTTTTTTTTTTTGTTTGTTTTGTTTTGTTTTGTTTTGTTTTGTTTTTCGAGACAGGGTTTCTCTGTGGTTTTTGGAGCCTGTCCTGGAACTAGCTCTTGTAGACCAGGCTGGTCTCGAACTCACAGAGATCTACCTGCCTCTGCCTCCCAAGTGCTGGGATTAAAGGTGTGTGCCACCACCGCCCGGCCCTAAATTCTTTAATTAACACGAGGAGGTGTTAGTGAGCTTGTGAAGCATGCTTAAGCGGGAAATAGCTCCAGGACCAAGCTCCCCACCAGACACAGAGAAATTCCCCACAAGCAACAGTGGCTGGCACCATCCTACCTCAGCAGTCACCTCCCATCTCCCTCTGCATCTCCCCCTTTCCTGAGCCATCCTGCTGGGGCTTGATACTCAGCACTTGGTCCAGGTATGGGAATCCCGAGTCTGCACCCTGCAGGCAGAAGATTCTCTGATGTTCCAGATGATCTCTCCTCTCTGCCCCAGAGATCCCCATAACCCATTCTCTGGCCTATGAAGGCCTACTTCCCCTTCGAGCCCCGTGCAAAGCACAAGTCCTTCCTGAGAGCAGCTCCAGACTGAGAGCAGGTGAGAGCAGAGCTGTGTGGGTCTGCTGAGGGCAAAGGCAGGGGCCAGGAGAGCGGAGGGAGGACAAGGCTCTAGGGCTTCCTCCGCCCCACCACATGCAGCTCTGGCACTCTCAGGAACTGAAGAATAACATGCTACCAGATGCTAGGCCTGGGGCATGGAGCTTGGACCCCTCCTCAGCCACTGACTTGGGGAATCTCTAAGAAGCTGAGTCTTTGTTTCAATGTCTAGAGGATCCCAGGGCAGCAGGTGTGTCTAGAGGTCTTACTCTTTGGAACCCCAGGGAATCACTGGCCACGTTCTGCCTCACACTTCAGGCCTGCAGGGCCTGGGGCTGAGGTGGAGAGGAAGCTACCGGGTCTCTCTTAAGCACATCCGATGCAAAGCTAGGAACGCAGTGGTCTGGACCCTTCAGGCCTGTGAGCTGGTTGGTTTTGTCGAATGGCAAGGTATGGCATTTTCTCCATTCACCTTCCTTTCCATTCCAGGTCCTGCCTGTGAAAACAAACCTCACTCCTAGTTCCTCCTGTTTTCCCTGCACTTTATCAGCCTCCAAGTTTCTGAGGCCATCTCAAGCCGCTGAACTGGTGCCATGGAAATGCCACACAGCAAAGGGCTATTGCCCACCTCTTTCAGCACTATGGCTAGTGACATGCTGGTGGCGGATGTCACTGTTGTGAGAGTATTTACACCAAGAGAATGGGAACGTGTTACAAACCACAGCTTGGTTTACTCTTCTGTTGCTTGTCTAGAGCTTCATCATCTAAAACACAAGCCACAATTGTAGGGTAAAAAAGCCAGCCAAATAAGCTCACCCTTGCCGTAAAGCCAGAGCCAGTGAAAGAAACACCCTGGCTCTGAGACCAGAGCCAGTGAAATACGTTAGCCCCAAACCCAGAACCAGAGAAATACACTGTCACCCTAAAATCAGTGCCAAAGAAACACACTTTGACCCCAAAACTAGTGCCAAAAAGCAAAAAAAAAAAAAAAAAAGAAAGAAAGAAAAGAAAACCAACCACTCCCTGTGCAGGAAAATGAACCAATCCCTGAGCAGAAAACCAACCAATCATCCCTGAGCAGAGACCTAGCCAATCTGAGCTCAAGGGGCTTAACTCTGACCAATTCTCACCCTGGGAATCTTCTCTCTGGAAAAACTCCACCCCTAAGAGCCTTATATAAACCCCGAGCCTGTTCAGTTTGCTGCTGCCCTTTTTCCCACAGTGGTAGGGGCAGGCATTCCCCTGGATTCTTTCCTTCCAATAAATCTCTTGAATGAGGTTTGGGTGGGACTTTTCATGGAAGCAGAGGCAGAGTGGAGTGGAGTGGGGCTGCAGCGCTTTCACTGTCCCCTAGCACAGCCACAATGTATCACCTTCACTGGGGGAAACTCTCTCATGCCAAAGCAGAGCTCTTACACTGGGGAAACCTTTCCCTAGAGCAGGGCTGTGAGCTGCTACTTACTGTCACCTGTGCCATGTCTTGGCTCCCGACTGCCAGAACACTCTTCCAGCTGAACTAACACCATTCCCTGGGCCCTGACTGCCAGAATACTTTTTCATCCGAGCTGTAACACTTAGCATCCTTGACTCCTGAGTGACAGGTCCCTTTCCACCCAAGCTGCAATGCTTACAACTATCCCCACCTCACTTGCAAGTCATCTTGAAAGAGGGAAACTCAGGAAATCCTCCGTCAGCCTGGCTACAGGGCAAGATTGTGGGACATTTTCTTGATGAGTGATTGTTACGGGAGAGTCCAGCCCATTGTGGGCGTGTTACACCTGGGCAGATGGTCCTTCGCCAACCGTGAGGAACAAGCCAACAAGCAGTGTTCCTCCATGGCCTCTGCTTCAGTTCCTGCCTCTAGTTCTTACCTTGAGTTCCCATGATGGAAAGGAAGGTGCAAAATGGAATAAATCCTTTCTTCCCCAAGCTGCTTTCGGTCATGTTTATCACGGCGGTAGAAAACAAAGACATTTGGAGGTGTCTTAGTTAGGATTTCTATTACTGTGAAGAGACACTAAGACCATGGCAACTCTTAAGAAGAAAATGTTTAATTGGGGTGGCTCCCTTGCAGTTTGAAAGGTTCAATCCATTATCATCGTGATGGGGAGCACAGTGTCATGCAGGCAGATGTGGTGCTGGAGCTGAGAGGTCTACATTTTACAGTCAGCAGGAAGACAGCTGAGACACTGGGTGGTATCCTGAGCATAGGAAAACTCAATGTCTGTGTCCACAGTGACACACTTCCTCCAACCACTCCATATCCACTCCAACAAAGCCACGCCTCCTAATAGTGCCACTCCCCATGAGATTGTAGGGGGCAATTGCACTCAAACTACCACAACATGAAAAATATAAACTGTATTATTGCTTATCTTTATTATATAGTAAAATGATTGTATAGACATACATATACCTGGTGAAGTATGATAGGCTTGAATTAATTTCACCTCTTTCTTTTGTGTGACTATTAAATTTAAAATACATATGGTGTGTCTTACATTTCTATTGGATACCTCTATCCAAATTAAGTGATAGAGAAAGTGTTAATAATGTAAATTGAATTTAAATATGCTGGGACCTGTAGCTAGTACATTGTGAATATTGATAACATTGGCAAAGCAACCTCCCAGTACTCAGAACTTTGTCCACTCCAGCTAAGAAGTCTTTCACATCACTGAGGAACAATGGAGTCCTGGCTTTTGTCTTCATTGTTCTGCGTTCATCTTAAGATGCAGAGTTGAAGGAAGCTGTCCCAACTGCCGACAGCCACCACAGGCAGCTGTGGCTCTAGTTTGGCAAAACTCAACTGGAGCATTTGAGAGACCGATTTCGCTTTTAGGGTTTACAAAGGAAAGTAGTAAAGATTCTACTTTATTTGTAAATTATATGCTACACATCCAATATTCCAATAAAACAAACTCACATACATTTTTATTAGTACATATATACATACCGATTCTCTAATTTATAACAAAGGTTTATGATTGAAAAGTATAAGATAGCACAGGGTGTCTCACTGAACCTAGGACTTGCTGATTCAGCTAGTTTGGCTGGCCAGAAAGCACCAAGGATCCCAGGAATCTGTCTCCACAGAAACGGGATTATTGAAGCACTATCCCTGGCTTTTATGTAGGTGCTGGGAATGGCATTTGGGTCCTCATGCTTGCTTGTGAACTCTACGCCTGAGCCATCTCCTTAGCACCAGAATACGTTTGGTAGACACCCTTGCATTCACACACAGCATGGCAATACAGTGTGATGAAGATAGCACTTCTTTACCATCGTGGTCATGTGAGTGTCTGCCACTCTCCAGCATCACCCAAGAGTATCCACACTCGCTAGATTTCCATCAGTACCTAACAAAGTACCAGAGACGAACAACTTGTGAAGAAGAAAGGTTTATTTGGGTTTATGGTTGGGGGGTTTCTGCCTGTGGCTTTTGGAGCCATGACAAAGCAGTATAGCATGGTGGAAACACATGATGAACACAGCCATTCACACCAGCAGCGAGAAGTCAAGAGAAAAAGAAACACGTGGTGAACACAGCCATTCACACCAGCAGCGAGAAGTCAAGAGAAAAAGAAACACGTGGTGAACACAGCCATTCATACCAGCAGCCAGAAGTCAGAGGGAAAGAAACAGGTTCCCAAACACTTCCGAGGGCATATCCCAGTGACCTTCCCACTAGGCCCTGCCTTCTCCACTGACAGCCAAATCTTTAATAATACGTGGGCCTTTGAGAGACATTGAGATCTAAAATATAACAAAACCATGTGGTCTATAACTAGGACATGAAAGGATCAAAATTTTAAAACATGAAATAGATTTCTACAGAATACAAAACCTGTTCATGGTGAGGTCAAGCCGTTATGCATTGGGGGCTCTGTGTGCATCATGGGTCATTGTGAACAAGCCATTATGCATTGGGGGCTCTGTGTGAATCATGGGTCATTGTGAACAAGCCGTTATGCATTGGGGGCTCTGTGTGAATCATGGGTCATTGTGAACAAGCTGCTGCGATCACCAGAACCCTTTACTGGTCAGTACACCTATCTCCAGCCTCCTTCTATTACTCAGGCCTCCTCTTTGTGGCTGCAGGAGATGGTCTCTCCTTGTCTTTCATTTCCAGGTCTGGGAAGCCTCAAAGCCTGCAGGCTCCTCCTGTCCCCTCCCACCTTTGTTCCACCCAGAACAGGTCATGCTCAATTTACCTGTCTTGGCTCCAGTCCCAGTTTCTAGATGCCTGCCCCCAACAGTCAACCACAGTGGATATGTTGTTCCACAAGCTGTTAGCGCAAGTTGTGCTTGCCTAATTTTGCCATTTACTGATGAATTCTGGTGCACCTGGTCCTGGGAATGTCAGGTGGTGGCTTGGTTTCCAGCTTGCCTGCCCACCATTCCTGGGTGCTGCAGTCAGCTCAGCCTGGATGCCAAGACTGGTGGTGGGGGGTGGGGTGGGGTGCTGGGATTGAGACACGGAGGCTTCTCTTCAGGTGAAAGAACAGCAAGCTTTATTTTACCTCATCTAAAACCTTTTATACCTCTACTGCTTCTGTGGAGACCCACCGGCCAGAAAGAACACAAACATCCTTGTCAATTACAGACAACAAGGACATTCTGCTGTTGGTGGGGGGGAGTGGGGAATGCGGGCAGCTGGATCACAACAATCCCCCCCCCCATTTTATTTTATAAAATAAACGGTGCCTGTCTTGTTATTTTGGGTGGAATACCTTGCCTGTAGTGGGGAATAGCCCTCTAATATTCCCTGTCTTAGGTGGCATCCTGCCCCCAAAGTATTGCCCATCTGTGGCTACCCCAGACACATAGCCCTAAACCAAGTATCCTCAGGACTGACAGCACCAACAAGCCAGACCAGCGCTGCAACCATCTAGCATGCACTAACTGGGTGGTAAAATTAACAAAAGCAGTATTTCAACCCCCTCTCATATGACTCTTGAGTTCCATAACAGTAGCAGAAGCATGTAATACAGTGCCATGAGTAACGCACATAACATGATAAAAGCTAGAACATGTAAGCTGTTGAAAAGTCCAAAGATAGTCCACTTGCTCCTGAACCAGAGCCACTTGTTGGTTCAAGGTCAATATGCCCAATTGAATATGTCCATTAAGATCCAAAGCATTACTGACTCTTTCAGCCTGCTGGTTGACAGTCTCAGCAGTCTGCACAGTCTGGGAGAGAGCAAGTCCAGCAGCAGTAGCTGTTGTGGCAAAGCTCTGCTCCAGCTGCCTTCTGGTCCCAGCCGCACTCACTCTGGGTCCAAAATGCTGCATGGAGTGGAGCAGAACTCAGGGAAGCAGGCTCACTGCTCCTGCTCTGGAACCATTGAAAGGGCCCCACTTAACAATCTTTTAGGCAATTTGGGCGTCGTCAACCTGTCTGGCTACTTCCTGCTGAGTGGGGTACTGCATTCTTGAGGGTATTTTACATCAACATTTCAGGGGGTTTTGGTGATTCAAACCACATGAATTTGCAATGAATCCACAGGTTCTCATCCTCTGTGGAGACAAAAGCAGAACCTCTTTTCCAAAGCATCAAATCCTTAGGCCTGTACTTTAAAGTCAAAATGCCTTTCTTAGCAGTTTCCAGAATCAAACGTCTTTCTCCAGTCCAGAGCACAGAAGACAACACAGTCAACACAATAGCACACATCTCTACACATTCTATCTTCTGAGACCCTCAGTTCACCCTCCTGCCTCATCTTTATAATTGCTTGTCTTTTGGAGGGTGTCCCTCAGAGTATCTCTGGGGATGGAAAATAACACACATTACCTTCCTCAATACACTCCTAGATTTAGCCGGCAGACGGAGTAACCGGTTCACGAATTCCCACTTTCCAGATCTCGGTGGAACCTCCACTTTGCCCCACCTGCACAGCCTGGATAGTCAAGACTGGCGGGGGGGGGGGGGGGGGGGGCAGGGGGGGGGGGGGGGGGGGGGGGGGGGGGGGGGGGGGGGGGGGGGGGGGATAGGGGGGGGGTGCTGGGATTGGGGCTTCTCTTTAGGTGGAAGAACAGCTAAAACCTTTTATACCTCTACTGCTTCTATGGAGACCCACCAGCCAGGAAGAACACAAACATCCTTGTCAATTACAGACCACAAGGACCTTCCACTGTTGGTCAGGGGGAGTGAAGGCAGCTGGATCACAACACTGGGAGCGTCAAAGATAATTGAATCAGATCAGTGGGGAACTCTGTGTCTGTATGCAGGTTCAGAGAATTGAAGACGCAATTATGTGGGTTTCTCAGGCCCAGTATTCACATGGTGAGAATTCTGCCCTAGGCCCATTGTATAAGAAAATATCAAACCTCCAGGCTGTGTTCCTTGGGGCCCTCAGGACCAACAGGTCACACTAACCAAGACTGCCACCAGCATTCCTGTAAATCGTGTGTTAGGAGCAAGCTGGATTAGGTGGTGTTTTGGGGTTGGGACCGAAAGAGAAGTGTGTTCCACTGCAGCGGCTGAGCTGGAGAAGGAGCTCGGGTACAAGATGAAGAAGGGAGGAAAAAAAACCCAAATTACTCACAGTTTTCTTGGATAGCTTTCATTACTGATGATGATGATGATAACAACTGTGATGATGATGACAACGATGACGATGATGATGACGACAAGTGACATTTACCACACTCTTATTGTGGGCCTGGCTTTTTGTGTCTCCATCATAGCAACACTGAGAAACAGCAATGACTGTTGCTACCGTTACTGTTGTCATTCTCACTATGGCTGAGGGGGAAACTGACCCAGGAAGGCCGATAGACTTGGTGAGGGTCCAGAGCCCAGTTCTCACTCACACCAACTCTGACCTCATGAGCGCCGTCACTCCCAGCATCCACCAGCTCTTCTGCATGCTTTGCTACCCTACATTTTTACAACTTTCTAGGCATTCTACAGTTGACACTGCTGTCCAGCCCCAGTGTGTAGAGGACACTGGGGTGCAAATGTGACCCCAGTACAAGATAAGGCAGCTTTGTCAGCTTACAGGAGTCTGGGACACAAGGAAATCAATTTCAGTGCTGCGCCATGCAAATAACTTGACTCCTTTCTGTGCTTTTGAGACAGTGACGTAGCTCTCACTTGTCCCCTTTAAGAAATGACTGCATTTTGACTCCCAACAAGCTGCCTCAGCACTGCCTTTGAGCCCCTGATCTATGGTGGGCTCAGCATCTGTCTCCATTGTCCAGGAGCCCATGGGACTGGCTCCCACTGCTCCCTGCACCTTTGGTCAGGCTGGGGAAGGTGCTCAGGTGTATCTGTGCTACCTGGGGCAGTGAAAGATGTTCAAAAGGTATTGGCCAGATTGCCGTCACTCAACTGGGAAGAGTCCCTCAGTTACCTTCGATCAGGGTGAAGGAGCTCCTAGGGCTGGGTTTGGCTTGTCTGGCATGCAAAGTGGCCACCTTGGCCTTTGTGGTGTTCGAGGGTATGGTAACTGAACTAACCTTTTAAAAACCTTCTTCAACCAGTGTGGGCCCCTCGTCCTATCACTCTTATGCGTTTAAGAAGAGGATGAAGAAGAAACCATCCTAACACCCACTCCCCCTTGCCTCACCCAGCCTCAGGGAAGTCTCACACACGACTTATCCATTTTTTTAACTGTTTGGGGGATATTCTATGGCAACACAGAGGTCTTTTCTGTTGATTTGACTGGCTCCAAAGACCTTCAAAGTCTTCAAGGAAAAAAGTCATGGTCCAGTAAGGGTAGCACTATCTTCTATCCCAGGGCTGGGATCACACCTACATCATTATGCTCACAGATGTCGGTTCCACATTCCATGTGCCAGTGGGTCTATGGCAGCTTCTCTCACTGTCCACTGGTCCAGCCATGGGCTATGACTGCATGCTAGTCAAGAGTGGAGGAGACAGGAACAGCTCAGGCAGAATGCTGGCCTAGAAGAAGTCCTCTCTCCTTGAGCTTGGGCTGGGAGAAGGTGATGCTGAATGAAGGTGAATGGCTGAGACTAACTCCCTCTGCTAGAGTCACAAGACCCGAGACTTTCAGCCCTGCAAAGGCCTAGAGCTGAGGACTCTGGGGAGGAGACACAGGCTTCAGCTGGTATGGTGAATGAACATAGATGTCGTAGTAGTCCTATGTAGACAGGGAGTGGAAATCACACACAAGGCAGAACTTCCCCAAACCAAGAGTGTGAGACGTAAAAATTCTGGACCTCAAGAGGAGACTAAATGTCCTTCCTGTAGGGAAAGTCACAGAGGTGGTAGCTGGACATGGGTGGGCTGGCCTCTCTGCACTGAAGGGCCCATTCACACACTAGGCAAACGTGTGGCTTTCTGCTCCTCCTTGGTGCTTCTTCACTGAGAACTCATGGCAAACTGCCATCCCAGCTTACTTTAGCACCTCTTCCAAGTCAACATACACACACATCACATACACACCACACACCCAGATACACACACCACGCACATACACACTACACACATACACATACACCACAACACACTACACACATACATGCGCACACACCACATACACAGACACCACACACACACATGCACACACACAGAGACACACACTAACCACACACACCACACTAACCACACACATACCACACCAACCACACACCCCCACAACAACCACACCCTCCCCACACCAATCACACACCAACCACACACACCACACACCACAGAGAGACACACATACAGACAGACAGACACACACCACACACACATGCACATGCACATATCACACACCAACCACACTCCGCAGGTCCCCTCTCATATTATACCCACCTTTCTCCTTGTTTATCCATCCATCAGTTTTGCTTAGGCCAACAGTGCCTCTACTGCCTGGCCACTCCTGTCTAAGGCTTCAAGGGAACACAAGAATTGAGACCAGATCTTGGTCTAACAATCTTAACATTGTGGTAGTTGGGGAAGCATTATGTGACCTAGATGACCTAGAGTGGCCTAGAGTGGCAATGTGTCCAGCCTGTGGCAGCGGGCAGTAGGAAAACCCAGGGAAAGGGCGATCCAGCTCAGTGTGTGGCACCCAGTTCATCAGAATTCCTCTAACGGAAAATACCAGAAGTTTCTATAGAGAATAGGCAGGAAACCTGGGGGGCATTGGGAAGGACTGGGAAAGCCTGGCAGCTGGGTGGGCCAAGTACTGGCTCCCGTCCTGGGAGGCAGGGTGGTGTCTGGAAAGAGTGTGGGCTGTGGAGAGACAGAGCTCACTGTGTCTTGACTCTGTCATCCTAGATTTAGGACATCTATGTTTTGGGACAAAGAACACCCACCTGAAGGGATGACACAGGTGTTGTTGCCAGCCTATATGGGTAACAAGCATTAGCTTTTAGCCAATGCTGGCCCGCTGGCGACTGGCCCACAGGGAGGGACTATGGGAAAGAGGCTTCACGGATGGAAAAAGAGATGGCAGTGGCCAAGGCAGGCAGGTGCTGTGGGGACCTGACTCTTCCTCTTTACCCTTCAGAGATGGCTTGAATATGTTCCAACCAGTGTTATCCTGAACAGCTCATTGTAGCCCCAGCTGGATGGCTGTGCCTGACCTGGCCAGCTGTGGGGTGCCCTCCAGATGGGCACCTCCAGGCTGGCTTCTATCAGTACTCACAGTGACCGCTTGGAGTCAAAGTCATGTGGGGAGGGAACTCAGTCCACAACTTCCATGGGTGTACAGGCATGCCAAACACATGCTGCAAATATGAAGGAATAACAGTTGAGTCTCTGGTCACCAGTGATAGATGGGAGGAAGGGCCATCAAGGTAGGGCAGAGAAAAGATAAAGTTCTCTCAGCCCCAACGAAGCCCATTGGCCCCCTTCTCTCTCCTTATACCCCCTCTTCCAGTAGAGCTGTCCAACTGCATCCAATGCTGTCGCCATCTCCAGCCTGGACACCTCGGCATTTCTGTCACCCATGATGGTTGGCCTAGTGTCCTTTCAGGTCCTGTGTGGTGCCAGGGGTTGAATGAGAGGCCATTGTCCCACCACTAAGGCAATGTGTTTTGCGTCAGGAGAGGCCTACTGTACCATCTCTCAGATCCTGCCTCTCTCTCAGCTTTCCCACCCCTCCCCCGCTGGCCCATCCCAATAGCTTAGAGTCAGGCCCTCCTGAGCTGCCCACAGCCTCCAGAAGACTCCCTGCCTCTTTCTGTCCACCTCTCTTCCACCTCCTTCTGTCCTGAAGCCAGTGAGAGATTAAGCCACTGCCTGTCTGCCCATTGTGTGGAGTCAGTTCCGGACTTTCTGTGGGCAGAGGACTTGGACCCTCTTCCCAGGTTTGTCCCACTAAAGTCTCTCAGTGTCACTGTGTCACCACCTGCTCCCACCATTTCCTCTGCCCTGTCCAGTCCCCAGAGCACAGTCCAGGTCCAGGGACGCGCTGAATTGTCCAAACGGCTTGTACTTTGAATGGAAACTTTATTAACAGTGAGGACACTTAAGGAAAGGCAGGTTTCCACATCTGAAATCCCTCTGCTAAGTCCTTCATTGTCTCTACCCTGGTTTTGGCTCCTTAGAGGGCAGATGTGGTTCTGACACTGGCGCATTCAGTTCTCTTGGACAAGGAGGGACCTTGGATAGCACCAAGTCCTTCATTCTTCAAATGAGGTCCCTGGAGCAGCAGCATCTGGGAGGGTATTGTAAATACGGCCCTTAAGAGTTTTCACTGTTCCTGCAGAACCTGAGTTCGGTTCCCAACATCCAATACGTGTCTCACAACCACCTGTAATATCAGTTCCAGGGATCCAATACCATGTTGCCTTTAGAAGAACCCACATTTGCAGCATGTACCAGCCACCACCCACCACATACACATGCACAAGCACATGTACATGCACAGTCACACACACACATGCACAAACACACACACATGCATGCCCTCCCACTTGTGCATGCACACAGAGGCACATGCACACTCACATACCCACAACACATGCACACACACATGCACAAACATACACGCATGCACACCCCCACAGACATGTGCATGCATATACAGGCACAAACACTCACATACTCATTACCATCCACCACACACACATGTATGAACACACAGACACACAAGCATACACGCTCGTGCACCCCTACACACACATGTGCATGCACATACATAACTACTTCCACCCACCACACACATACATGCACACACACACATGCACAAACACAGACATACACCCACATACGCATGTATACGCACAAACGGGTACATGCACATTTATATACTCACTATCACCCACCACACATACACACACACACACACACATACACACATTCACATTTTTAAAATTTAAATAAGTCTTTTAAAAAGAAAGAGTTCTAGGTCCTTCCAGAATCAGAGGACATACCAGTATGAGATCACAGATTCATATGCATGCTGAAGTTTGGGGATCAATCAAAACCCCACCCATCCCTGAGCTACCTAAACACTTGTCAAGAGTCATCAAATACACTCTCACACCTACGTAGAGGGAAGAGCTGTTTCCAAAGTAGTGTCTAGAGTACCTTGCAGCTGGACTCCTCACTCAGGATCTCCCTCTCCCCTCACACTCCCAGGCTCCTGCTCCCCACCTCTCACCTCCACTCTGTACTTCAGGTGCCAATGCCCACAGCAGAAGCCTGCGGCAGCACGGGCCACTCCAGAGACACCTGTTGGAAAGGTTGAGGCTGACCCCTTTCCGGGTCTGATTTTCTTTCTTTCTTTCTTTCTTTCTTTCTTTCT
>NW_026068223.1:55802-135309 GCF_014885135.2 Alexandromys fortis
TCTCTCTCTCTCTCTCTCTCTCTCTCTCTCTCTCTCTCTCTCCTATTTTTCCCTTACTGTGCAGCCTCAAAATTCTGACTCTGATCTTCGTGCTTCAGCCTCCCCAGTTCTTTCATTATCTGTTCCTGTGTGTGTGTGTGTGTGTGTGGTCTGTGTGCATGAGCATATGTCGAGACCCGAGGTCAGCACTAATTTGAGTCCCTAACTGAAGTGAAGCTGCTGGGGAGCCTCTGCCACTCACTGTTCCTTCGCCCCAGATTATCAGTCCTGCCTGGCTGCAACTCACATGCTGGGGTTGGCCATGGGGCTCCCATGGACTCCTAGCTGCTTCCTGCTCTGTCTCTGTGGCTCCAAAACTCAGAACCCAGGACAACTCTGCTCACCTAGAAAGCTCCTTTGAGCCCCAGAGCATAAAGGGACAATAGGGGGATTCTTTCCTCCTCCCCAGATACAAGTAGTAAATCCAGAGCACCCAACAAAACTCTCCCCACCATAAATCTGAGACATGTTAGATGCTCTCGACGGGAAACATGCTTTACCATCTCATTTTATTTCTTAGTGTTGTAAACGCAGTAGGGTAACCAAAGCAGCGGGTGTGTAAAGAACTTTGCTAGGGAAATGGCAGCACGTGTCACACACACACACCAACACATAAACCACACTCATCTTGCCAGATAAGCAGTCTGGCCTGGAGGCTGCCTCCTGTATGTTGGGAGTTTCAAGACCGACTCTGCGGCCTTGCCCTAAACCATGGTCACTACTCTGAACATTGTACCAGCTGCCCAACCTACTCAACCCTTCCTCCAAGCCCTTCCCTCCCACCTGCCATCCCATCCCACCCCATCCCACCCCATCCCATCCCATCCCATCCCATCCCATCCCATCCCATCCTCTTCTCCATTCCAGCCCCATACCCTTAGTCTTATGTGTAACCAAAACCCCTGCCTGGCTCCCAAACAGCACCATGAGTATGGTTAGCTTGCAAGCAAGCTGTTCCCCACTGACTTCATGGTCTCTGAGTTTCCATGGCCAACAAACACTTTGCCCCTCCTCTGCCTCCATTCCTTCTCTAGTCAGACAGCTAGCCTAGGGAATCTGTCTGTCCATGAACTCCTCCTCCACACAAGGCACAGCTGACCATCACGACATTAGTTCATTCGGCCAACAAGTTCCTAGAAGGTGTTGACTGTCCAGCCTCACCACCACTTACTCTGCCCCATTCCAGCCTAAGCTTCCAAAAACTTGCTGCCTGCCCTGTTTTGGCACAATAGTGGCCCAGGATGTGGGAGTGTCACCAGCTTCACCCTCCTAGAAGGCTTAGTACAGTGAAGAGCAGGGCAGCTGCAGCAGATTCCTGCCTGCCTCCCAGGAAAGACCCAAGAAAGGGGTGAGAGTTCCTGCCAGGACACCGTTCAGACATCTGTTGAGAGCCACAGACTCACCGCCCATCCTTCCACCCTCAACCATTCCTTCCAGCCTATTCTCTGCATCCCCCCCCATCTGCACTCCAGAGAGAAGCCTCCTTCTGCCAAGCGTACTAGCCCTTTGTTTGTTTCTGCTCTGCAGAGAAAACCATGACCCACTCAAACCATACTGGCAACACGCAGTGGCACACTTGCATGTGACTGCATGTGTGCGGTGTGTATGCATGTTCGCATGAGCCTTTGACTTGTGCTCACTGAATACTCAGAGACTAAGACATCAGATTGCACGGTTTATTTAGGATGAAACAGGGAGGGCTTTTGGAATACAGGGGAAGCCAAGGGTGTCCTCGTTTTTCTGGTTCTGGGTGCAGGAAAGTGAAGACAGAGTCCCTTTACTCTGAGTGGTCCCACTCAAAATGAGACTGTGCTGGGTCGGATGGGCAGGCCACTCTCAGTTCATTGTCTTTTTGTTGCCCTCTTGGATACAGAGCTAGCTTCTGTCATCAGCAGGAACTGAGACAAAAGCTCAGAAGACAAGAAAGACCATGTTGAGATCCAAGAAGCCAGTTAAGAACAGAGGCAACGCCTGGTGGAAGGGACAGGCTGGACCTGGGCAGAGGTGAGCTGAAACTGGCCCGACCCTGGCGTCTACCAGCACAAGGTAGTCCAGAGTGATCCAGGCTCAGAACCGTGGAAAAAGGAGATTAGCTGAGGACAAACCCAGGGCCCCTGGAGTGGTATAGGGAGCAGAAAGGGGGCAGCAGACTAGGGCACGGGGGTTCTGAGGAGGGGAGCCACAGGAAGCCCTGTCTACCGACCACCTTTCTTGGAGGGGGTGCTCAGGCTGGAGCCCTTCGTTAGGGTGTCCTTGTAGTCGCTGCCGCTGCTTCGGCTCCTGCTCTCCCCACCGCGGACGCTGCACACTCCCGAGATGCAGCTCGTGCTATTGGCCACATAGCCACCACTGACTGTACTGGGCCGGAAGCCATAGCCTGCACTGCCACTGGTGCTGCTGATAATGGCTGCAGAGGGAGAGAGGTAGACTCGGACCTGCTCAGGCAGAGCTAGGGAGGAGACTCTCCTTCCCCCAAGACAGACCTGGCTCTCTAAGGACCTGATCATAGCTATCCCCTCATCCTGGGGAGGATATCCCAAAGACTTCTCCCTATGTCTTTGACTTACTTAACCAGGTGCCCATGTACCCACTTGTCCTGGGCATCCACCACTGTCCCTCCTATTCGTGGCTTTGCTAAATCTGCTTCCATCCTCTTTTTCTTGCTTTCTCCCCACGGATGGCAATCTAAGATCTGTGATCCCAGATCCAGTCCTGATAGCTTGAAGCACCCTTCTGGAGTCCCTTCAGTCCTGCCCCCCACAAGTCCCCATCATCTGTCTGTAATTTGCAAACCCAGCCTCAAGAGCCTGGCACAGACACCCCCCCCACATCCTTTTCTTAGAATTCATCCTTCATTTCCCTTCTCCTGTGGCCATCCCTTGCTGCTGTTCCCTGGGAGGCAGGATGACAAAGATAAAAGAGTCCTGGAAGGACAGGAAACTAGGAGACCTAGCCCTAGTCTGCCCTCTGTACTTTGTGATCTCAGCCTTTTTCCGGCTGATTTGTAGGCCCCTTGTCTACACACACACAGAGTGTGTCTATGCAGCACCTCTGACTTAGCTCCAAGCCCAGAAAAATACTTACAGATGCTGACAGGGGATGGGTACTCTCCTGACATCCTGTAGAGGAAAGAAGTAACATTAGGAGCAATCCACAGCCTCTTCCAAGGTGCTGCCCACAACAGCCCGAAGTGGGCTTCTGGACCTGCAGGGCTACTGTGGGCCTCAGAAGCGTTGGAGGCCACCTCTGAAACTCTGGGGGTAAGCAGGCCAAACACTGGACTGAAGAACAGTTTTTAAAGGATGCCTGTGTTCCTGCCAGTGTCCCACCGTGGTGAGCCTTCTCTCTCCCTAGCACACTGGGAGGCTAGGGTGGCAAGCCTAGCACACCCCCACCCAGCCAGCCCATAGTGTACATTGAAAGAGGGAACAAGAAAGCCTAATAGAGGAATGAGGTTCAGGAGAGAAAGGAGGATGCTCCCAGATGTCCTGGGGAGGTTTCAGGGCTGAATGTGTTAATTCATGTAGCTTACCATATAGTACAGCCCCCAGGAGGAAGTGTGCATTCAGATGTCATGGGTATAGGTGCTACTCTTTTTTCTGGTTAAGATGGGGTCTTATGTAGGCTAAGCTGGCATCAAAGTCACTATAGTCAGGGGTAAACTTGAACGTCTGATCCTCCTGACCACCTCACAAAAGCTGGGATGTTAGGAATGCGTTACCACGTCCAGTTGTGTGCAGTTCTGATGATCAAAGTCAGGCTTTGCACATGCTAAGCACCAACTGGCTGCACCTCCAGCCCAGCTGATGTTCCCAACTGTGATTAACTTTCCCCTTATCACCGCCCCATTCTCCCTTACCGCTCTCCCCCTGCGGCATCAGAGGCTCCTTGTCCAGCGTGCTCCACTCACCTGCACTCCTCGCTCTCCAGGAGCTTGCGGTAAGTGGCAATCTCCATGTCCAAGGCCAGCTTCAGGCTCATCAGCTCCTGGTACTCACGCAGCATCCTAGCCAGCTCCTCCTTGGCCTGGTGCAGGGCGCCCTCCAGCTCATCCAGCTTGGCCCGGGCATCCTTGAGGGCACTGTCCCCTCGCTGCTCAGCATCAGCGATAGCTGTCTCCAGGTTAGAAGCCTAAGCCAGGAATTCAAGACGTTAGAAAACTGAAGGAGGCCTGGTCTTTGCAGCCAAACCCCTCACATTCAGTAAGATCAGGTAGCATGCTGGATGCACACCACGCTTCTGCTCTGGCTGATAGGAGCCAGCAAGCCTTCCTGGATCTCGGCTATGCCCCTATTCCCAGACATATGGTGAAAGGAAAGCATGCTCCCGCCCTCTGCAGACCACTTCAATGCCTAGGCATTGATCGTCAGGCCGCATAGTGAGTAAGTGACTTTCCGTTCTTGAGTTGTTTAGGGTCTGCGGAGAAAGATATTATAAGACAATTTGTTCAATGCAGTGGCAACTCCAGCCCAGACACATGGCCCGCAGGCCAAGGTCATAGGAAAGAGATTCTCCCAGAATTATGATTATTTGCCAGGTGCTCACTGTGTGCCCAGCACCATCCTCAGCACCACCCATCACTGTGCCCAGCACCATCCTCAGCACCACCTATTCCACGCCTCATCTCATTTGACCCTACAGCCACCTGTGAAGGACGGAGGGATGATTTGTACTTATGACTGCAGAGAGGTTGTGTTAAAGCCCATAGGAAGAACAGGGGATGGTGTCTAGCAGCTATATTCTGTGCCACCTCGCTTCACCTCTCATCTGGTGCAGAGAGAATGGGAATGTTTTTCCTCAAGGCCTTTGTGGGCATAAGTTCGGCAGAAGAGTAGACACCTCTGCCATTTCATTCCCTCTGCATCCTCTGCCCCCACCTGCTAGCACGAGGCATCCTCACTGGGGACTCTCTGCGCCCATTTCCGCTCCTCAGCCACACCAGTGATATTTATGAAGCTACTACTGTGGAGAAGATGCTGAGGGGGTGTGGAGCAGCTGGGGCCCCGACTCTCTGTTTAGTCAGAGAACATGGGGTACATCTGCCAAGAGGAACTGCCAAGAGCTGTGAACAGGGAAGCCCAGACACTGGGGAGCCCAGCCTGTAGGACAGGGAAGGCACTGGGAGTGAGTAGCAAAGACGGTGCCCCAGAGATGTCCGGTTACTGAAGGCAGTGACCTCACTAGTATCTTCTCTTGTTGTTAGAGACATGTGGGAAGGCAAGGCCCTCAACCACCTCACATGCCCTCCGCTGGGCTCACTGCTACAGGCCACAGACCAAGGTCCCTCACCTGCTTCTTGGCATTCTCAATCTCTGAGCGGAGTCTCTGGATGAACCGGGTCAGTTCAGTGATTTCATTCTTGGTGTTTTTGAGGTCATCACCGTGGCGGCCAGCTGCCAACTGCAGCTCCTGGAACTGGAAAGCCCAAAGCACAGAGATGGATAAGTGTGATAGCACAGAGTCTGTGAGCTCCCTGCACCCCTGACTGAAGGGGATTCTGGCCTAGGCACTGACGCCTGTCTGGATATAACTGTGTTGAGACATCACATCATGGTACCACCTTACCTGCCACCCCTGGCCCAGTCTCTGCCTCTCACCTTGGTCTGGTACAGCGCCTCGGCCTCGGCCTTGCTCTTCAGGGCAATCTCCTCATACTGGGCACGGACCTCATCGATGATGCTGTCCAGGTCCAGGTTCCTGTTGTTGTCCATGGACAGGATGACGGACATGTCGCTGATGTGGGACTGGATCTGAGCCATCTCCTACAAGGACCATCGATAGGGAGTATATCAGCTTGACCACTGACAAATTATAGTGATACCATATAGGACCTTGGAACACAAGATTGTCACCTTCAAGCAAAGAAAATACCTTGTTGGGCTCTAGGAAGATTCTGCTGCCATGGAATGAAGCCTTGGGAATGAGGAGGGGGCTCTCGGGAGTAACATGTGAGGTGGATGGCTAACTCGGGGGCCTCCTTAAGAGCTGGAGCCTCTGTGACTCCCTCAGTCTCTAAACTAGAGTTTTAGCCACTGGCCACTCTGGAGAATGGGTGCAAAGAGACTTACAGCTTCAAAGAGACACTTGAAGAATTTAATGTCCTGGTCCATGGAGTCCACCTTGGCCTGCAGCTCCACCTTGTTGGCATAAGCTGCATCCACATCCTGCAAGAAGATGCAGTGATCCATGGTCACCACAAGAGCCACCAAAAATGTGCCATTCATCCCAGCCCAGCTGACTGAGGGAGGAAGGAGACATTATCTTCTTCTGTAGGGACGGCTGATAGCACGGCCCTCACGTCTCATCCTGAGAACCCACTCCATGAACAGGAATGAGGACCCTCAGAAATGCTGTTCCAGCCAGGCTGCTGTGAAAGTCACCTCTGCAACGTCTGAGCCAGCCTCATGCTGGTTCTTCCCACCATCCTCCCTGCCCCGTCATTCCTTCTGGATAGCATCAGCTCATCTGGGAACCAATGGCGAAGCACACGGTAGACCTAGCCTCTCCCCTGGCCTTGGAACTGCCTTCCTCTCACCTTCTTGAGCAGCACAAATTCATTCTCTGCAGCCGTCCTCCGGTTGATCTCCTCCTCGTACCTGTGAGAAGGCCGGAGATCATAGCTTACACCCTTCACCAAGAGCTCTGAAGTACCCAGGAAAGACCCTGAGTACAGAAAAGAATACCAGCCAGTGGGGCACAGAAGACTGAAGGGCCAGCCAAGCAAGGAAGGCTTCCTGGAGGAAGGGACATGGTGGCCAATTTTGGAAGAAGATCCATATTGAAATATGAGGAGGAAGTGTGTGGAACAAATGGCCTTTTGGGACTTCAGGATGAGAAAGCAAGCGGCTTCACACCAAATGTGGGCAGTGCCCATGGGAACCTCGGGATGCAGAAAGCAAGCGGCTTCACACCAAATGTGGGCAGTGCCCATGGGAACCTCGGGATGCAGAAAGCAAGTGGCTTCACTCCATGCCCAGTTACTTGGACATTTGTCCCCAGTGTCAGTCCCTAGCCTAGGGAGCAGGAAGCATGCTCTAGGTTTGCAGTGTGGTGACCCTACTTGGTATAGCCAAGAAACCCACTATCCACCTCCAAAACTTTGAACGGGGCTCGCTGCCCTGGGCAGGCTGGGTCCCCACTCACTTCTTCTTGTAGTCCTCCACCACATCGCGCACGTTCCTCAGCTCGGAGTCCAGCCTGAACCTGTCCCCGGACAGTGTCTCCAGCTGCTTCCGCATGTTGCTGATGTAGCCCTCGAGGATGGGCTCCAGGTTGTTCTTGCAGTTGTTCAGGTCCAGCTGTTGCAGCAGCTCCCACTTGGTCTCCAGCACCTGGTTCTGCTGCTCCAGGAAGCGCACCTGCAACCCAAACCCAGCTACTGTTGAGCGCCACAGAACTCTCATCACCGTCGTCACACGAGGCCACTGTGCTGGCTGCATCTTTCCCCTTCACCCTCCACAGCTGCAAGAGGCGAGCAGCTCTAATCAGAGGCGGGTTGGCCATGATCAGTGGAGAAGAAACTGAGGCATGAGGAAGTTTTGCTTCTTCCCAAGGTCCAGAAGTTTAGTCAAAGGCAGAGCTCAGAACTAAACCCAGACAAGTGTCTCCTCACTGTGGACCTCCAATCAACCAGAGCCCACAGTGACCGAGCAGAGAGGTGTGTGAGTGCACCTTGCACCAGCAGCAGAGGACCAGACAGGGCGCATCTGTTTGGAAAGGCCATCCACTCTGAAGATGAGGTCTTATGACGTCAGAGTGCAGTGAGGCTGGGGCCAAGAGCTGCTGAATCCTTCAAAATCCCACACTGGGCCACACCCTACTCCTACTCACAGATACTGTCCCCCAACACACACACACACACACACACACACACACACACGTAGCTCAAACCCCTCCTGTCTGGAGCAAGCATGAAACATGGAACCTGACAGACAGAGCCTGGCCCTCACCAGACCAGGGAATTTACCAGAGATCTTTAGCATATACCACCACCACCGCAGTTGCTTATGGTGAGCACAATTTTTTTAAAAATTGACTTTTTTTTTTTTAACATCAGTGAGCACAGGCACACTTAAGCAAGGCTGTGTTCACAGGACGTGGGAAATAACGCATGGAACTCTGCCCTGAGATGAGCCTATGCTCCAAACATCTGGTCTCTAACAGGTCATTCAGAGTTCTTCCTGAGCTGAGCATGAACCACACCTGGTACACCACAGTGCCTAGCATGTCACTAGACACCGCTAGGCTACCGATAAGACTCTCTATATCTTCTCTACCTGGGACTGAGATGCCAGGGTGCTCCTGAGACCAAGGCTCCTGGAGAGCTAACCAGGCTTTGGGTCTCCTTTCCACCCCCCAAAGGAGATACCCCTCCCCCCCATCTTGCTTTTCTGTGTCTCCAAATTTGCCCATTCATAGGGTCTGGCCAGCCCACCCAGGTTAGGGACAAACCCCAGACCCAAATCCTCGGAGCACCTTGGTTGTCTAGATGTGAGTAGCTTTGAGGATAAGAAGCTGCAGCACTAGCCTTGGCCCTGGGACTGAGCAGAGAATGAGGCCTCCACATGGAAGACTGGCAATGTGGAGCAAGGGCTGTTCCTGTGGCCACGAGGCCTGAGCTGTGGTGCTTGATTGTCATGGAGCCAACATGGCCCTCACAACTCTGACCCTAGACCTGGAGACAAGAGACTGGGGGTGAGCCCCTACCCTGTCAGCCCTAGAAATGGCTGTGTAGGAGTGGCATTGGCCTCTATGGCCTTGCTGACCAATAAGCAGAGGGAAGCTGTTGCTTATATTCCACAGCCAGCATCCTGGCTGAGCTGGAGGATCCCCTGAGGTCTTGTCCAGATCTGAGGGTCCTCTGCTTCCCAGGACCCTTTCAAGAGACAATAGCCACCAATGGGGGCAGAGGGACTTAGCCTGAGCCAGGCATTGTGCCGAGGTCTTCACATGAGCCTTATTTTCTAAACTAACAAGCCCCAGGGAAAGGTCTTGATTTCCACCAAAGGTAAGAACATAAGGACCCAGGGGGGACAAGTGATTTTCCCCAAAGCCACCCACACCGTCAGCCGTGGCCAGCTCTGACTACAGATCACCTCTACCCCGACCTAGCAAGAGTGCCCTCCACCACTGACAGGAATGCCCACCACTGACAGCCTTTAGCCCAAAGGGCCTGGCGTGACCACACACGCATTCATACTCCTGGTCCATTGGATGGGTGACTAGGGTACAAGGTCAGCATGCCTGTGAGGAAGACTGCCTTTCTGGTCCATTCTCCTCCTTCACTGTGTACAACCTGTGTGACCACAGGCTTAGAAATGGTACCAGGCCAAGTCTCCCCAGCAAGGCCCAGGTCTCCTCCCCAGGGTTCTGCTGTGACTGTCCCTGAAGCCTGTACCAGCATGAACAACCCCTGTTGGTGTTTTCTCTCAGAACTACAGAGAATCTTTTACAAGATGTCACCGTATGACACCGTATGACCGTATGAACTTTGTGTTCAGTAAATGCACCCAACTTCAATGCCTCCTGAGGGATTGAAGTCTACTCCAATAGGGGCAGTGGCGAGCTGTACCCAGGCAAGCCCCCACTGACCATCCTAACAGACTTACCTTGTCGATGAAGGAGGCGAACTTGTTATTCAGGGCCTTGATCTGCTCTCGCTCCTGTGCCCGCACCTTCTGGATCTCTGGGTCCAGCTCCACATTGAGGGGGGCCAGCAGGCTCTCATTGACTGTGACCTGGTGGATGCCTCCAGGTGGGCACACAGCCGGGCACACAGGTCCCAGGGCCACACTGCCGAAGATGCTGCCAGCAAAGCCACTGGCCCGGCTCCGGCCAAATCCAAAACCTCCATTCTTGCCGCTGCCGGTAGCCATGTTGAGAGTGATGCTTCTGGCGCCTCCCAGGCTGTAGAGACTCCGACTACCAAAGCTCCCACTGAGTCCTTTGCCTCCTGCCCGATAAGAGGATGAACTGCCCCCAGACAGCACAGCCGAGCAGCCGCTGAAGCCCCTGTTGCCAGCTCCAGACTTGCAGGTGAATTGGCGGCTCATGTTGCTTGTTGGTGGAGATGGAGTACAAGGGAAGAAGACAAATCCCAGGAAGGTTGTACTGACTGTGGTGAGCACCAGCAGGTGCCCTTATATATGCGTGGCACTGGGCTTGCAGATGGGCAGGGGAGCTTAATTCGTGGGTTTGGCCTGCCTAGGAGCAAGAAGTCATTTTCTCTGTGCTGAGCTAGAGATCAGCCCTCCCCACCTCTGAAACAACATGAAACTGTCAAATTGCTAGGCTTGCAAACCTTGCTCAGGTAATTTGGGTCTTATCTAATTAACCCGCTGTTATAAGGTAATTTGCCCCAGGCCACAGCCTCCCCAGGGGAATGTCACTGGCACTCTACCATCCTTCTCAGGCTGTCTCTGTGGTTGGCGTCCTTGCAGGGGTTCAGGGGGCAGAGATGACACAGCCATTTTGGACAGAGTTGGCCATTAAGTACAGTATTCACAGATTCCCATAGCTTTACACCCTGTCCTAGAAAAAACCCATCTAGCAGCCATTCACCCCAAGCCTTAGAGAGAAGTGGCCCTCTTTGTTGGGGGACTAGCATGACAGGACACTGTCTTTAGCACTGAGCAGCCCAGGCCACAACTATGGGATCATGATGACCATGTGCTTACACACTTTCTGGAGAGCCGGATGTCCCCATCGAACCTCTCAGAAACCATCCATAGTCAGGCTGATGAGGGGCTGGAGGAGTAGAGGCTTTGACCACTGGAGAAAATGAAAGGCCAAGAGCATGAAGTTTGGTGGAGACTCAGCTCACAGTAGGCAGTGAGGACAGACACAATGGACATGGTTTGGGGAGTTCAAAGGCATACCATAGGAGCTCTACTTCATCACGCCCCTCTCCCCTGCCATGTGCATCAGCAGGAACCAATCGGTCCTCAGCCATGAACACTAGCTCCAGCTCCTCTACCCAGACCTGAGAACTCAGGAGGTGAGCCTGGCTGGGGCCATTCCTAGGAGTCCAGACTTCACACAGCTGAAGTCAGAAAGCACTCAAAGGGAGTATGACTGTTCACCACACCAAACACGGTTTTGGTACCTGACTCCCAGAGCCTTCATCTGTGGTCCCCTCTGTCCCAGGTCACAAGGGAGTATGACTGTTCACCACACCAAACACGGTTTTGGTACCTGACTCCCAGAGCCTTCATCTGTGGTCCCCTCTGTCCCAGGTCACTGGATCCAATGATGGGCCCCAGTCCCCTCCATTAATCACCCTAGTCAGCTCATGACTGTCCAAAGGTCCCTGCCAGCGTCTCATGGTGAGGTGTGGTTATCAATTGAATAGGATCATGAAAGAAAAATCTGGACACAGGCTAAATGGCATGGAACACACTCTCCCCTGCTTTCCTTTCCTTTCCATTCCTTCCTTGCTGATATCAAAACAGCACCATAGCTCCCTTCCTCCACCCTCTTTTCTCCCTGTCCAACCTCCATCTTCCATCCATCCTTTGTTCCCCCATCTCTTAATTTCATGCTCTACCCAGCCCTCCTCATGAGTCTTCCTGGACCAGTACAGGGGGAGTCTGAGCCCTGCTCCCCACTCTTAGTCCTGGACGTGCTCTTGGTTGTGTGGCAAGGACATGGTGTCCTCAAGGCTTCTCTGAATATCACATCACACATCATCCCCTATCCCTTTTGTAAGCATAGCAGAGCTTCCCCAAATGTCCCCAGAGCTTCCCCAGAGGCCACCTAGCACGCATCTCTCCCTTCCTCCCACCCCTGTCTCCTTCACTCCATACCCCCCGTACATCTGAGTAACTCTGCAGGGTTTTCAGTGCTCTCAGTACAACCCTGGCCCAGCATCGCTGTTAATGGCTTTGCCAGTTGTACATATGGCAGCACCCCAGCCCAGCCAGCAGTGTCCCCCATCGTCTGCTCCCCCCACTCTCTGTTCCCTGATTCTCCTGCCTGCCCACGGACATCTCATTCACTGGTCTCTTCTTCAGTGCCCTCCAACATGTTGCCAAGCTGTTCCCACACATCCCTGCCCACTTTCCTCACCACCTTCTGACCCACATCCATGTTGCTGAAGCCATGGTTTCTGGCTTGGCCTGCCTTTTCTGCGCTCTGGTCCTCTGTCCATGACATATGGACAATGCATAAGGGAAATGGTGTCTTCTGAGTATGGCGGGGATCCCAGAGGCTATGATGCCTCCCTCTTTGGGCTCCTTGCATCCCAGAATCAGGCCCCTCCCATTCGGCAACCCCTTGCTGGAGACACAGCAAACAGCAGAGATGGGATGTTGGACGGTTTTCTACCTAGAGTGTCGCCAGATGGAAACCCAGACCCCAGGAACTCGATTTGTTTCCCACCACGTGTGGCCTTTCTGGTCTCAGCTTCTCCCAGGGAGAATGGGACAATAGACTTTAATGCAAGAGTGGCAAGGCTTGCACATGTTATTTGATGCAAAGCACTCCCTAAGGCCCGAAACATCCTTAATGTCCAATAACCGGTGTCAGTTACTAAAGGGCCAGAGGCTCGGCCTGCCTTCCCTCCTTCCTCTCCAGTGTGGCCTCCACATCAGCACATTCCCATACAGTGTCATCAGATGCTGGGGACAGGGAAGGGGTGGTGACCCTACACACCCTAGGCTCTCCCAGACCACTGCTGATCCCAGAAAATTGACCATTACAAATAATAGCCACAGCCAATCAAGTAGTTGCCATGTATAAAACTCAGTAGGAAGCGCTTTGTAGGCACGATGTCACATCTATTGGTGTTGATTCAATTATCCAATGTTTGTGGGACTCATAACCAACTTCTGATGGGAATGGTCCAAAGTCCCCTGACTCCAAAGAGCTTATCTTGGTGTCTTTGCCCTACAAAAGCAAGTATCCCTGAGAGAAACATCCCAGTAGGTTATTACCAAGTCATTTCCACAGTGGCGTGAATGAGTTAATCAGATACAGGCCATGAGGAGTGACCCACCCCTGTTGTTGATGAGCATGATAAAGAAGAGGGGAAGCAAGAGTCTGGACCACCCACAGGAAGGGTGGGCCCAGATCAGGTACTAGGATGCTCACGTTTTGCTAGAGGGTAAAGGGAGGGAGTGAAGGAAACCAGAATGGAGCTCCAGTTCACCAGCGGTACAAAGGCTCTGTCCCTGTGTTAGCTGAGATCTAAAAAGAATTGGGACAGGAGAAGACAGACCCCTGCTTTGAGAATCCTATGGCCTCATGGTGAAGACCTTACACACTTGTCCTTAAGCAGAGACTCTCTGACAGAACTGACTTTTGAGTGGTCCTCGAGCAGCCATGAGTGTCTTAGGGCCACAGCATTGTTCACCTGTTAAATGGGAAGTTATTGGACATTAAGGATGTTTCAGGCCTTAGGGAGTGCTTTGCATCAAATAACATGTGCAAGCCTTGCCACTCTTGCATTAAAGTCTATTGTCCCATTCTCCCTGGGAGAAGCTGAGACCAGAAAGGCCACACGTGGTGGGAAACAAATCGACTATGAGATCATATGATAAAACCTGAATATACCAGGGAGATCTTTCCTTGATACTAGGGCATTCAAGGAAAAGGCGGGTGGCTTATCAAATCAGCTTTATCTGTGTGTGTGTGTGTGTGTGTGTGTGTGTGTGTGTGTGTGACAGAGAGAGAGAGAGAGAGAGAGAGAGAGCGAGAGAGAGAGAGAGAAAGAGAGACAGAGACACACAGAGAGACAGAGAGGTGTATGTGGTTATGTTGTGTGTTTGGTATGTATGGTGTTGCATGTGTGTTTGTGTGTATGCGTGTGGTATGTGGTTATGTTGTGTTTGGTGTGGTGTGTGTGGATGTGTGTGTGGCTTATCAAATCAGCTTTATCTCTGTATTATATTGATGTATACTCAACTCTCCTATTTTGTTTATATGAGTGAATTGTCATTTTTCCTGCCAATGTGCTTCCATGTGTGTGGTGACAATTAGGATGGGACATTCACGGGAGCCCCATGGTTTCGATTGGTGTATCTGCGGACCATTTCCAGAGGTCTTGTGTCAGCAAGCCTCTTAAGAGAAAACCTATGTGGGAAAAGCTTTAGGGTTGGAGAAGGGAATGAGCAAAGAGGAGAGTCTTGGGAAACTTAAAAACACGTGAACTGCCTGCAGGAGAGGCAGTTTCTCCTCCTTTCAATCTTTCAAGGGAAGAGGGGTTAACTGACCCTTAAGAAGTAGGGAAAGCATCCCAAGATGCTGAGGGTCAGGTCATTTGTGAAGGAATGACCCACTAGTCATGAGTAGAGGGTGATCTGGGTACAGAAACTCTGAGTCTCAGGCTGTGCATGGGCCAGGGAGTCATTGAAGGAGTTGCGTGTGGGAGAGTTGGGTCAGATTGGGGATAGGAGAGGCTAGAGGCACCAGGAGAGGGGCAGGTGGTTCTCTAAGCAAAGTAATTATCCAAAATTAGAGAAAATGAGCTGGGCTATTTGGATGAGATCAGCTCAGGCCCTCCCAGCCCTCCTCGGAAGAGGAACCAGGTCATGAGTGTGTTAATCTGTGAATCCCCAAGAGTGGTCTCATTGCACTCTAGCATGGGCTCAGGTAGGCAGTGCTCTCACCCTGAGCCAGCTAGAGGGACTTTGGACCCCAGGATATGGCCACAATCAGACAACTTGAAGGGCAGGGGGTGTCTTCAGCCGATTTTTTACTTAAAAGGTCATAGGTGAGCTCACCCCGAGGAACTGGGGTATAAGGGAGAGAAGTGTAGTCTCTGGTGAAGGGGTGCCATTAAGGACAGTGTTGTCCCCTGCTACCACCCTCAGCTCTCTGGCTGGGGCACTTCCTTTGAGCGTGGTTGATCATCTTCTTTGCCCAGCTCCACATCTCTGACATAGTGTGTAGACTTGGGACTCTGAGGACCCCATGCCACCGTCTCAGCTGGGCCACTCATTACCCATGTAACAGTGGGTCTACCTTCCTATGCCCTTCTTACTACATCTCTGAGGAGGGGAACACCAACACCTGGTCCACCTATTCCCCGAGGTGGATGGAAGAGCCTTGTAAACAATAATAATGAAGATATAATGCGTAGCTAACACTTAGTCAGGGTTCATCCTGCCAGCCACGGTTCTGAGCACCTCACATATATTAATTCATTTAGTCCTCACAACTGCCCTGAAGGCTGGTGCTGTTATTATCCCCACTTCGTAAATGAGATAGCAATGCCCAAGGAAGTTAGGCAACTTCCTCGTGGTTGAACGGCAGGTGAGTAGCTGCACTGTGACATGGCTGCCAGAAGAGTGGCTGCAGTCTGTGACCTGGGTGTCTCATAGCCTGACTTCTGAAACATAGGTACCTGGAGCAGATGCTCGCCCTCCAGGTGCCTCCCACAGCCTCTGGGGAGGCTCTCTTTTTTAGGTCTGACTGATGAACCGCAGTGGTGAACACTGAGCTGTTCAGATCCTGTCCCTCTCATCCCTGAGTGCTCCTGTCTCTAACTCCAATGGTCTCATGTCATGTCTTTTCCATGTATTCTTGCTCAATAATAGTCCTGGGAGAGGAGGCAGTGACTCCAGTCAGTGGCAGGGTAAGGTACTCATTCCTCCATCCAACTTCTCTGAGACTGTGACAGCAGAGAGCCTGGGAGCATGCCCTCCCAAATGATTCACTCAGCACGTATCAGGCAGCCTCTCCACACTGGCACCCACCACACACGAAATAAGGGAAGCCGTCTTGGAGAACTTCTCAGTCCAGTAAACCTGGGTCTCCTCTGCTGAGTCCTGAATAGAAAGAAGGTTCTGACAGTGGTTGAATTGTGTGCTCACATTACCTGGTTGATGTGGGGGTTGAGAACTTAAGCAAGACTGGGCCTTAAGTACCTGATCTAAAGGGCTGGAAAGGTTGCTCAGTTGTGAGCAGCTGAGTTCAGACCTGGAGCACCAGCATGAAAAGCCAGACCTGGTGGGCAAAGGAGCATCCGAGGAGCTTGCTGGCTAGTCAGTACAGCTAAATCCAACTGATAAACTCCAAGTTCAAGGTGAGGCCCTGCCTCAATAATTAAGCAGATAGATAAGGTGGATAGCATAGACAAAGACACGTTCCATTGGAATATCTGATTTCAGTCCCTTCGCCTGTAACTCCCCACTACAGTCCTCATATT
This sequence comes from Alexandromys fortis, assembly GCF_014885135.2. Classification (NCBI taxonomy): domain Eukaryota; kingdom Metazoa; phylum Chordata; class Mammalia; order Rodentia; family Cricetidae; genus Alexandromys; species Alexandromys fortis. The sequence continues at coordinate 71,989 of NW_026068223.1, forward strand.
TACTTTATTACTCTGTGTGTATGAACGTTTTCCCTGTGTGTATGATGGTGTGCCGCACGAATGCCTGGTGCACACTGAGGTCAGAGCGGGATAGGACCCCTAGAACTGAAGCACACAAGGTTGGGAGCCACCATATGGGGGTGGGAATGGAACCTTGGTCCTCGGAAGAGCAACAAGTGCTCTCAAGCACTGAGCCAACTCTTCAGCCCAATTCTTAAGGACCACACATTGACTCTAACCTCTCTGCCAAGCTCAGGGGTGCATGAGCTACGACAAAGTGCATGGCAGGCAGAGGCAGAAGGACCAACAGGGAGAGCTCTAGGCCAGACAGGGCTGCATAGTGAGACCCTGTCTCAAAACAAAGAAAAAGCACAAAACGTTCCAACTGCTCTACATCCTAACAGGAGTAGCTGTTATCTCCTGTTTTTAATATTATAATTGTCTTAGAAGGTATAAACTACAGATTAGCTCCCCGTTTCCTAATAGCTAGTTATGTTGAGCATATTTCCATGTGCTCATTGGTCATATGTATACTTTCTGTAGATGAAAATTCATTAAAGCCCTTTGCTCACTTCTTTAAAAAAAAAACAACTTTATTTGTGTGTGTGTGTGTGAATGTGCACGCACACACCCACACACGTGTGAACACAAATGACCAAAGAGGCCAGAGGTGTTGGCTCTCCTGGGACTGGAGTTACAGATGTTTATGAACTGTCTGCTGTGGGTGCTGGAAATCAAGTTTAGGTCCTCTGGAAGAGCGGAATGTGCTCTTAACTGCTGAGCCATGCCTGCGGTCCCTTTGCACTTTCTTGGCTAGGGTGCCCTTGTCTTGTTGAGTTGTAAGCTCATACTCTGAACAATGGAGCTACTAGAGAAATAATTTGTAAATTTTTCTCCCCCTGCAGGTTGCTTTTTCACTTAATCTCTCACCTCCCCCTCACACTTTCATTTCTGGGGACGGGGTCTTACTTTGTACCCCATGGTGGCCTTGAACTCGGCTTCTTAAATGTGAGGCGGCAGCAGCACCAACATGCCTGGCTCGCCCACTTTCCTGGCAGTGTGAGTTGTGTCCTGCACATCGAGGAGGAGGGAGACTGATAAGACTCGGATAGCTCTTGAAGTGTGTCAGACCCAGAAGGCACAGAAATAGGCCACCCCATAGTTCTAACAGTCGTAAACCATCTCTGGGGAGACAAGGTCGTCCTGTGGAGTTGACTACAAACTGGTCAGAAAGCTCCAGAGACATAGCTCTCCTGGTTCATCACCTCTGCTGGGATGGACTATTTTTTCCTTTTTTTAAAATTGATTTTTATTGAGCTCTACATTTTTCTCTGCTCCCCTCCCTGGCTTTCCCCTCCTCCCTTCAACCCTCCATCAAGGTCCCCATGCTCCCAATTTACTCAGGAGATCATGTGTTTTTCTACATCCCATGTAGATTAGGTCTATGGAAGTCTCTCTTAGTGTCCTTGTTGTTGTCTAAGTTCTCTGGGATTGGTGACGCAGATGCCCTTGAGTTGGCCATGCTTTTACATGTAACCCTCTTCCATCCTCCTGTTTGTAGCCCCAGCAAAGACCCTGGTTCACTAAGTTAGACAAAGAGGAACTGCTTCTTTGGTCTGTCATCAGGCCCTATCTGAGGTGAGATGTTGTTCATAGGTCCCAAGGAAAAGCCTTGGCTTAAAGCCTTAGGACAGTGCTGGTCATCCTGGTTCATCCCTGTTATCCCTGGGCTTGAGGGAAGAAGAGTGATATGAGCTCAAGGCCAGGCTGGGCTATAGAGGACTTGCCTCAAACAAAACAAAATGAAACAAAGCAATTTTTTTAAAGATTTTAAAAAAAATTTCTTTAACGTTCAGGAAGTTCAATAGTTTATCTGTTTTGCCTAATCCACTCCTGATCCTTGCGTTTTGCAAATTTACCTTTGTATTTTCTTCTAGGAGTCTAATACTTTTCACTGTTGCGGTTATGCGCTGTAATGCATTTGATTCATTTTTGCAGATAATACGAGAGGCCCAAGTGCATGGCTTTGAGTGTTTCTATCTCTCCCAGCAACCTGAAGTGACCTCCTGAGCAGTCCCCTGGCTTGACATCAAGCCTACACAATAGGGCTATGCACACATCCAGGTGGGTCACGTTGTCGTTAGACAGTGGGGCATTTGGAAAGATTGACAGACTGACAGATGTGCACCTCTGACATTTATCAAAGCACTTTATTGCACATTCAGCAGAAATTTAGAGTCCTTAGGCCATGCAAAGGAGGGATGAGATGTTTCCATCCTTCACACAGTAAACCTTGACTTCAGGATGGGTAGGACCACTCAGAGGCAGTATTAAGTCCACCCACTAACTCAGCTTACAGCAATTGCACCCTAGTGTCACAGGTCCTGGAAGTCACTGGACCAGACAGAAGTCCAAGGTCCAAACATAGCCACCGTCTTCACAAAAGCCAACATAATCTACTGTCCTTGTCGAGTGGGAAATCTTACAGTCAGTAGTTACCCGCCCACTGGGGCGTGGCCTCTTCTACTATTTATGCCAAAGTAGAGCATGCCTGGCCTCTTCTCCAGCTACGGGATTCGGTTTCTGATCTCCGTTCCAGCAGAGGATTCTGATTTGTGAGTCTACCGCTAAATAAATAACCATCTATTTCTCAATTCTGAGCTAGTGTGGGATTTCTTCTAAGCGTCCTTCACTGTGACCTTGGCATCCCTTCTCTAAAAGTGGGTGTTATTGTGATAAGCCAGCAAAACATCATGAACCCTGCTGTCTGCAAGGTTTGAGCTGGTTCGTAGGTGTGTGGTGTGGGCTAGTTCAAGCACTCTGAGAAAGAGCTTCCCTGTGCGTCCCAGAGGTGTGGCTTGTGCATTCTCTGCAGAGTTAGGTGAGAACCAGAGGCAGCACATACCGGCTCCTGACAACCTGGCACATAGTAGGTGCTTGACAGGTGGAGCAGATATTATTGATAATAAAGATGATGATGCAGGGTGGTTAAAAAACTTTCTCTTCTGCGTGGCTCTGTGGATAGGAGCTCAGCAGGGGATCTGCAAACATGGACATCTTTTTCCTGAACAATCCAGTCACTCTACAATGGCCTGGCCAATGGGACAGAGAAAAACTGCCAAAAGTCCCACCCGTTCTGAGAAGGGCAGAAAATCTAGACAATTAAGAATATGACCGCAATGCCCCTCTTCTCTCTCGACATTCTTTCTCTCCACTCTGTCTGATTGATCATAGCTTCCTTAGCTCAAGAAGACGATAATATCTTGAGTTTCCAAAGCCTCCTGCAAACTGAAGGCAAGAAAAGCCAGAAGCTCACATGGGACCTACTGGCAAGGGAAGGTTGACTGTGTCACTTAGAACTTAAAGTAGATAGCAGATGTCACATGCACTGGAGACAGTCCTAAAACTCGGGGATGGAGGGTTCAAGTGTGATGGTTCTCTGGGCAGAAGCAAAGATATTCTTCTCCAGACACTGAGGTGAGTGGGGCTGATCAAGTGGTCTTCTTGGCCAGGGTACCAACAACAGCGCTCTTGTCCTGGGAGTCCCTGAGGTCTCTTGCTCTTGCTCCTCAGGTCTTGGACTGGCTGTTTCGTGGGCTGTTGGGCTGCCTGCTGCATTGCCAGTCCCAAAGTCAGAGCTCATGGGGCTTGAATGATTACCATAGGAACCACAACTGCTGCTAATGACAGCTGAGAAAGAAGAGCCGAGAGTAGGTGTCTGTCAGCAAGTGACAACAACTAGGCAAAAGATCGGAACTGTAGCTCTGATGCATACGCTACACTCACACACATACATGCACACATATTTCTCAGAAGTCAGAAAAATGAGGCATTACAACAGGACCCTTGGGAGCAAGTCAGCAGAGTAGGAAGAAATCCCAAAGATGCTGAAGTTGTCTCAAACCTGGAGGGAAGGCCATCGTGACTGTGGACCAGAAGAATCATTCCTGAGATGCCCAGCACAGTCAGGTTGCTGCTATAGGACACCTCCACTCTGCACTTGCTAGCACCAAGGCAGTGCGTGGTGGAGCCCTGTACTCTGCAGGGAGCTTTATCTAGGTCCCTGAATGCCCCTGCGTATGACCTGGATAGGCAAGGCAGATGCTCCATAAAACAGCCCTGACTTACAGCCACAGGCAGGGATGCTGGACTCTGAAGAAGTCCTCAGACTTGTGTGATTTCAAGGGCTACCAGCAGGGCATTTATAATGGAGTACATAAGTCAGCCAACCATAGTTTCAAAGGTGCACCTGTGCCCGGACCCTCCATGTCACAGAGGTCCTGGGAATGCAAGGAGAAGAGTCAATGACAACCTGTTACTAACAGTGTTGATGTGGCTCCTCAGAGGGTCCCTGAAAGGAACACACACACACACACACACACACATGCTGACACATACACACATATATACACTGGCACACACTCATAGACACACATTCACATGCACACACATACACACTGACACACATACACACACTCATACACACACCCACATACATACACACTCATACACACATACACTGACACATGCACACATATATACACTGACATATACACACACACACACACACACACAACATTTAGGAATTTCTGTCTTCAGGTGAGACCAGGGCAAAACAAGGGGTCCTGTGGCACAGGTGGGAGAACCAGGGGACTTCACCAGGGCCAAGTCCCTCCACGAGGACAGGAATGCAGGGTGACCACAGAGGGCCCTATCTTATCCTGTGCCCCCAAACACTTGGGAGAAGGAGGCCCAAGGCCCACTCTCAGAGGGTCACAAACAACAGACATAGCACAGGTGTGTTGGACACAGAAAGAAAAAGAAAAAACAACGCAAGGCTACATAGAGCCCCTGAGCTCCAGCCCTGCCCTGAAAATGAAGATCTTGGGGAGGGAAAGTCGCTACTCCTTTTCTGCCCTACTCTACTGTCTGTCCAGTGTAGTCAGACATAGATCTTCCCAAAACTATGCAGGTGAGAAAGAGGGCCTGTGGTTGTCCTGGGACTCTCAAACCCAAGAGGGAGACCTGCTTCTTCCTCGAGGTAGGGCAGCCCTGTGTCTTCATTGCAGGGGTGGAACTGTGCCTCTCGTTCTTCTCCAGGTCACTGCTCACCTGCTTCTTCACGTTAGCACTATCACAGCAGATCCTCTGGATAAGCTGGTTCAGCTCCGACACCTCATTCCTGCTGTGCTTCAGATTGTCCCCATGGCAGCCAGCTGCCAGCTGCAGCTCCCAGATCTAGTGTTCCAGAGCAGGTAGACGGGGATGAGATGGAGGAGCTGACTAGTACAGGGAGAACACACCTACTCCAGGCACCTTGAGGTGACCGTGAAATGGAGGTGGTGAAGCCAGCACCCAGGTGCCCTTCCAGCTTGTCTCCTTCCTAAGTCTTTCCCAGGGGAAGCAAGGACAGTGTAGCTCCATTCATGAAGCACTCTCCAGGGTGAGAGGTCTGCCAGCCTCTTTGTTTGTCATCCTGTATTCGGAGAGGCACCTGCTAAAGGTCCAGCTTGACTCTGCCCTGGCATCACAGATCCAGCCTGCCCTGCTCTTTCTGAGGCCAATCCTCTCCTGCAGAACTTTCCCAGGCACAGGTTAGAGGGGAAGGAAAGTCGGGGACACACGTGTCTTTAGAGGGGGTTCCAAGTGGGACTGAGGTGTTTCGGGAGGACTAGTGGCTTTCCTCTACCTATGCCCAGTCCTATAGAAAAGAAGTTGAATGTCTGTGGACAGAAACATGGGACAGGAGAGGACAGTGAGATTGAACTACACCTGCCATCCTTGCCTGGCGGTGCTATTCTTGAAATTGGGAGTGTCCCCCAAAAGCCCATGTGTCCTCAGCCTATGGTACTGTTTTGAAGGTTTTGGAAGCTTCTAGTCATGGGACCTAGCTGACAGCCACAGAGTTGGAGAGGCAGGGCTGCGGAGTTCCAGACTGACCCTACTTCTGGCCCCAGCTCTCTGCCTCTTGGCTGGTAGCATGAAACGAGTCGCTGCCCATCCCAGTGGAGTTACCGGCTACTGTGCTTCCCAGCCACAAAAGACAGCCCCCAAACCATGAGCCAAAACAAACCTGTCAGGCGCTAGTGACAGCGACAGGAAAGTAACTGAGAAGACAGAAGTGACCACCAAGAGGCCAGCGGTATGAGTAAGGAGTCTGCAGGTTTCCTCGTTGTATCCCTAAAGCCTGCACAGAGCCCTTAACCAGCAGCTAAAGCCTCCAGAGGGTCAGTGAATCAAGGAACTCCTACCATCAACCCAAGTGCTGTCACAGGAATTGTCACACAGGGCTGTGTTGTCATGTGTTGTCTCCCTCTAGCCAGAAAAGACCGCATGAGCTTCTGACCCAGGAACCTTTGGTGGCCTGCTCACCTCTTCTTGCAGTCCTCCACAGCATCCCGCATGCCCCTCAGCTCCAAGTCCAGCCTCACTCTATCCCCAGACAGCGTATCCAGCTGCTTTTGCAGGCTGCTGATATGGGCCTCATATACAGGCTCCAGGTTCTTCCTGCAGTTGTTCAGGTCCAGCTGATGCAGCAGCTCCCACTTGGTCTCCAGCACCTGGTTCTGCTGCTCCAGGAAGCGCACCCGCAACCCAAACCCATAGCTACCTGGAACCATACAAATATTATCATGCCCCATGGACGTACACCATTGACTTCCAAAGAGAAAGGGGTTTTGTAAAATCCTGTCGAACAGCAGCTCTTCCTGGGAGATACCGTGGACAAGTGCATCCCTGGCTTTCTGGACCCCTAGTCATTGAGAGAGCACTTGGCCAGGAGACAGCATTCTAGCTTCTTCTGAGGCCTGACCCTGGACCCAGAGACATTCCCTCTAATTCTCCCTGTTTGTGAACCCTGCCTTCCCTATTGTGCTCAGTCTCTCAGTTGTTGCATTCTTTAAACAAACAAACAATAAAACAAAACCTGGGAACACCCTTCACAATTTGACCTTCAGGAACTCACCACTTTTCTCAAAATAAAGCTACCTCTATTTCCCTTCTCTATAAGATTCCCAAAGGATGCAATCTTTTTCCCTGCTCTGGGCACCTTGTATATCTATTCCCTTGCCCTTGTGATGAGGGACCACCCATCCAGCTCACATCACATCTATCCATTGCTCGGCAAACAGGAGAATTGCTACTGCTGTGCCATCATTGTCAATAAAGGAGGCAAACTTGTCATTTAGAGCCTTGATCTGCTCCCACTCCTGCGCCCACACTTTCTGATCTCAGGGTCCAGCTCCATGTTAAGGAGGGCTAACAGGCTCTTGTTGACAGTGACCTGGTGGATACCCCCAGGCAGACACACAGATGGACAAGTGGGTCCCAGGACCACACTGCCAAACATGCTTCTGGCAAAGCCGCTGGCTCGAGTCCCTCCATATCCAGAGTCCTGCCCAAGGCTGTGCCCTGTGACCTGAGCACTGACTCCTGACACACTGAAGAAAATGTGCCTAAAACTTCAAGACTGTAGAGGCTCCTGCTGCTGAAGCTGGCTCCAACCCTGTAGCCAGTTTTCTGGCAAAAAGCCACACTGCCCATGGGTCTCCTTGGCACCAAGGCAGAAAGCACACTGAAGTTTCCCCTGTCACTGCCTGACCTGAAGTTCAGTTGCCAATTCATGGTGGAGGAGCTGGAACACAATACCGGAGCACGATTCCGGAGCACAAGAAGGCTGGCTCCCTTTATCCCCACAGACGCCTGGAAAGGGATGTCCCTCCACTATCTCCTTCCCCTATGGAACGGCAGTTTGCAGAGCACAGATCTCCAAGCCTTTGAGCAACAAAACCTTTAGATAGCATGCTGCCGTGGTCTAATTTGGAGTTTATCTGTTCCCCAATGAGGGACCTGCAGAGTTAGCCCCCTCAGCAATCTCAGCTTTATCTTTCCAGTAAAGACTCCTTCCTGCTTACCTATCAACAAGGCACAGGGAAATGGCTGCCTTCATCCAAGGAGGGGTCCTTAACATCCCAGGCTTCTCTTGCCTCCTGTCTCCTGCCACCTGATCTTCTTGAGGAACAGGGTGCTGAGAAAGGAGAGGGCGCTATCCTCACAGATCTAGCTAGATCAAAAATGGGGGTTCGTGGAGTTACCGTTTGGCTTATGCTGGACTATACCTGTCCATCAGTAGGTAGGCTTCAAGACAGGGTAGAGGTGGGAGCCAGTGTCATTCTGACCCCTGCCTGCATGAGCACTCTGTGGGCTTTCTCTGTTGGGCAGGGAGTGCCTGCTTATGGTGACTTCAAAGATACAGCAGTAGAAGCCTCTCAGGCAGCTGCCTTGCTGAGATTATCTGTCCATCCTGAGAGTTCAGGCAGGAGATGGACAGCAGCCAACCTCTAATTGTGTAGAACATGTCCTGATAAAGTTAGGCAGAGGTAGAAATTCCTAGAATTTCACTCCTGGGCCCCCAGGGCACCGTTCTGCCAATTCTATGATCACTTTTACGAGCTGCTCCATTTTAGGATAGAGAACATTGGCCCTTGAGAAGCCAGGGAGGCCTCGTGGAGTGCGAACTTTTTGAAGTATCTCAGAGCAAGGCATCTGGGAGCTGTCCCAGCACAGGGCACTGTCCCCTACCTGTGAGTGAGTGCACTGGGGAGGTCTAACAAGCTCTGACTGGGCAGAGAGTGGTAGAATAGCTTCCTCTGAGGAGAGGGCCACGGAGAGGGGAAGAGGAACAAACCTGGGGAGAGGAAAGAGAAGGAGAGAGGCAGAAGCCACCTCAGAGGAGCCCCCCGCCCCAGGAATGGTTCTCACGTCAGCCCTGAAGCAGAGATAAAGTGCTCCCCCTCAGGGGCCCTGTATCCTAGAGTTCCTAGCAGAGCCCAGCCTGGAAGCTCAGGGAATCTAACAGATGGGATGGCTTTGCCTGGAGTTTTCTAAGCCAGATTGCAAGGGTGACGGGGCTTCCTTTTCTGATATGGAAATGTCAATCAACCATGTAAGGTCCTTGACTTGGAACAACCAGTGTATGTACCCGGACTAAGAAGCAGGGTCTGCATCGAGAACTGATGGGAAAACTAGACTTCTTACCGGGGCACTGACAGAGCAGTGCGTGCTGAGACTTGGGGTACACAACAGCAGGTTTCCGGGTGCCAATGGACATGCTGCAGGAGCAATGCATGCAGAGAAGACTTGGGGTACACTGCAGCAGGTTTCCAGGTGCTAGCGAACGTGCTGCAGGAGCAGTGCATGCAGAGAAGACTCGGGGTACACCGCAGCAGGTTTCCGGGTGCTAGCAAACGTGCTGCAGAAGAGATGTGTGTCAACGAGTTCTCAGACACAAATCCACATGACACCCTCTCTCCGAGGCTCAGGGAACGTCGTGGAAGAGGAGAGCAGAAAGACTGTAACAGTGAGAGGTCAGAGAGGTCAGAGCAAACAGTGCCTCCTGGATATGACAGGATGGCCGCATTCAGGAACTCAGCAGCTGGGGCTGCCGGCTTAAGATCAAGTCTTTCAACATTCTGTCTTGGGGTGGGAAGGGATCATGAGTACAAACTCCTAAGAGTTGTAGACAGTTGAGTTTCTGGGGCCTGTCTAGAGGTGTTTGGTTTTCTTCAAGGGCGTGGCTCCTGAGGGGTCGACCCTGCTCTAGTGAATGACTCCACGCCCACCCGTGTATTGGTAGTCAATTGTTATAAAAAATGGAGTTGATTTATGTTTTAAAAATATGACATGAAGTTGAAGGGTAAGAATGAAAGGTTAGATTGGGAAGGGGTTATAATCAAAATGCATTGTATAAAATTCTCAAAGAATTGATCTTTAAAAATAATGAGCAGAGGAATGAGGGAAGCCCACCCACACTTCTCAAAGCAGCAGGCTAGGGGGACTAGGAAGAGGATCTGGGGTACTGGCACCCTTCATGTTCCTTCCCAAGGAAGTCCTGAGTGTGCCCCACGTACAATTTCCACCTGGGGTGGTCAGCTGTGGTGATTGTGATGTTAAGGGAGAGACAGAAGAGACAGCAGGGCTGTGATTGGTTGATCTAGGTTGGGGCCACTGGCTCCATCCCTGCCAGGATAAATAGATCTCGGCTGTCATTGCCATTGTTATTGGTGTGTGTGTGTGTGTGTGTGTGTGTGAGAGAGACCAGGACAGACACACTTTGTCTGTGTAGAGACAAAAGTGCCCTCCTGACTCCTAGGAGATGCAGTGCTGGAAATGGGCTTTGGCCTAAGGATCTCCTCTACCTGTTCCCCCCCTCGCCTAACACGGCCCCTCCCCCACGCACGTGCACCATATGGGCTACCCTTCAGTTGTTCATGGCCATCTTCACCACCCCCCTCCCGCCGTAAGTGCACTGGAGTAGTAAGACTCTAAAGCCTGGAGACACTGAGTCAGTCGATGGGTATGGGATCGAGAGCCTACTGTGTGTGCACTGTATATTAGACTCCAAAGGGAAGCTGTCCAAGCTGGAGGCGACAGAAGAGATGTAAGTGGAGTGTGTTCTGTGATAGCTATTGCAGTTTTACCTCCACCTGCCTGTGTCAATGAGTGACTCAGACAAACTGCCTGTCCCGGAGACCACACACACACATGCACACACACACACACACACACACACACACATGCACACACACACACATGCACACACACACTCAACAATAACAATTATGATGACAAACAAGATCTATTTGTCCCAGACAGGGAAGAGGCCAACAGCCTAAAATGAGAGTTTGTCAAGTCTAGCTGGGCAAATGTAAATGTTTTGGGGTTACCATTGGGAATACAGGGTGGGCACCTGTAACACTGGAAAAAAAGCCCAGCACAGTCTTTTGCTCCCTCTTATGCCGTAGCAGCTGGAATGCCGGGGGAAGAGGACCAGATAATGACCTCATGAGGGTGTCAATGTATTTTGAGTGTCTTTTGTCATGGGTTTTGTGACCTCCCTCTCTCTGAGAAAACGTCAGTAGTCCCGACCTCCTGAGGTTTCTGTAGGTATTCAGACCTGTTCTGTGTCTGGGTGACAAAGGTCATGTTTTGCTGGGAGGAAACAGCCCACTACACAGCTACTGTTGAAATTGGGATTCTTCAACTAGTTACTTTGAAGTGTGCTTTTTGTAGGAGGTTGGGCTTTCTGGTGTGAGTTGGGATCTAGAAGGCTGGATAGCCTGTAAGGTGCAGCGAGTGGGCTGTTCAAGTCGTCCTCCTCTCCCTGCGGGCAGTGTAGAGTCGCACAAGAACCTCCAGGGAAACCTCACAGAGCCTGTGCTGTCGGCATTGCCTGAGAACTTCAGGAGATGCAGGGACCCTAGAGAGTCTCAAAGAAACTGAGTCCATTGAGTTCTAATCTGTCACCATGTTGATACAGAATATTCTGGGAAAACAAAAATCCAATCCTGAAAGTACATCCACCAGAGAAAAGTAGAAAGGAACATCAAATGGGACAGCATAACAGCCCCAAGGGAATGAAGCTGAGGTCACGTCTGTCTGCTTTGCAGGGGGTAACGAAGGTCATGTTCCTCTAACCCCTTGATCTGTCTCTGTACCCAAACAGCCACTCTGGGAAGATTCTGAGATCAAGGTCATTCTTGGAGAGAGGGTCTGGCGCTCAGTCTCTCATTGTCCCATACCAGACCAGTGCAGTGCCGAAACCCAGCCCCGCTGCCTATCCTCAGCACAGAGAGCCCTGCTTCCGCCCTCTAGACCCCTAGTTGGGCAGCTTCCTCCTGTTGTTGCCTTGCTCCCTCTCCAAGCTCATCACCTTCCTAACACGAGATCCTTTAGCTGCTGTAGATTCAATCCCATGGCCAAAGGTGCATGTTCCAGGGAGGCGTGATCTGGGCTCTTGAGCCAGGTGCTAAGTTAGAGAGGGAGTGGCCGAGGGGGCAGTGAGTGGGAACCCTGGGTACAGATCAGATGAGAAGACTGGGACTGTTCTGTAAAGTAAAACTACCTAGTTGAGCCAAGAGCGAGACACCGTGCAGGAGCCTGGACTTCAGGGCTGTCTCCTGGGAAGGCCTCGGTGCTAATCATCTGAACATCAACACTCTGTTGCAGAGCAAGGCCTTTGACTCCTGGTGGCAGTGGGTATAAAGAAAGGTGTCTTTCTCATGCTCCCCCCTCCAAAGGGCATTGTAGGAAGTTCCGAGAGACCAGCAGTGTAAAAGGAGGGGCTGCTAGGCTTCAGGTCACAGCTACGTTTCCAAGGTGCACTAAATGGGGACATACCACAAAACGTGTTGACCCTCTCGTGGTTATGAGAAGTAGGAATCTTGACCATGATGACCACTTGAATGCACATCCAAGCTCACTAGGGCTCTGGCTCAGGAGTCTTGCCCCCACTCAGCGACTGTGGAATCATTTTTATTTTCCCAGTCTGGATATCCTTTAGCTTCAGAAAATCCTGCCCCGGGTCTCTCTAAGGTCCTCCTAGTTGTTTCTTCCTCCCATGCGTGCTCCTACATCCATGGCCTTAACTACTGGTGTAGACCCTCGGTCTCTGTTACAGATGAAGTGCTCTTCCCTCCTCTAAAAGGAAAGCTCCCCGCGGCCTGCACAGCCCCACCCACCGCCTGCCCGGCCATCACAGGCATTTTCTCCCTTGCTCACATGCTCTCAGGAATGTCCAGGGCAAGTGTAGTCTTGCTCTGAGAAAGATGAGATTTCTTCCCCTCGCTTGTTCCAAAATACCACGGGGGGGGGCCCACTCAGGCACTGGCTCATCCTTCTCTTTGTCCCACAATCCCTCCACCCTCAGTCCCTCGGAGACATGTGTGTAAGATCCCTTCTTACTCTGGCCTTCATAAAGAAGCTTTGGTATGATTCTTTTTCAGAGAACAAAAGGGCTGGGGGAGGGAGCAGCCTTGATCTTTTGATCATGTCTGGGAAGTCTGATGCCTGAGCCACCTCTTCCTTCGCCCATTTGCAGAGTAAACAAGCCCGGCTCTGCTGCGGGCTGTAATTAAGCCAGCTCATCACTAATGACATGCTCTCTATCTCCCACCATCCCTGTCCAAACAGGAAGGAGAAGTTCGCCCCATCTCATCCCTAGGGAGGTGCTGGAGTGGTGGGCCAGGCCTGTGGTGACACGTGCCTCAGGTGTGGAGGGAAAGGCCAGCCCCCTTTCTTTACCAACATTATAATGGAGCTTGCCAGACTTGGAGATAGAATCGGGAAGTGGATGGGAGCTGGGGAGACACCCCCGGGTAGGCCCAAGGTACAGGGCACCAGATAAACACATGACAAGGTGAGAACTGGGAGGAAAAACACAAAAGTAAGATATCAAGGAAAAACTAAGGGTGTTGCAAGAGATCAGGTCTGAAAAGGCCTGCTCAGGGAAGCTGAGACTGAAGATGGGGGCTGCACACAGAGGCTGGCAACAGAAGGTGAACCAAGCCCTCAGAGTTTATAAACACTGACATCTGCCCAGAAGGGTACTGAAGGGACGGACAGTCCACCTGCTGACTTCAGGAAATCCCCTGTCTCTGTACAGTGAGAGACCCGAGCCCATCCCCACAGGAGAAAACTGGTCATAGAATTAGAGGCTGGAGCAGGTAGTGCTTGAGGTCACTAGATGCTGGCAACTGGAACCCGGGGCCACATCAACTCCTCCAATTGTAAGCTGAAAAATCCTGCCCACTCTTCCAATGGCAGTGGCAGAGGAGGCAGATAACCAGGGAACTAAGTCTTCCCTTCCCTGGAGATAGGGGTCCCAAGGAGGCAAGTGACGATTTGGGACTGGCTAAGAGTTGTGACGCCCACTGCCAGATCAGAAAGCAGCTTGTAAAATGAGTCAGGACGTAGCTGAGCTGAGTGGGGAGAACGGCACCCACCAGGGACTGGGGAGTGAGAGACAGTGAACCCCAGGAGGAATCCACCCCAGTTCTTCTCCGAATAGTGAAGAGCAGAGGAAGGACAGTGCCTGGAGGAGCCAGGAGCCCTGGGAAGAAGCTTCTGGGGCCAAGGAGAATGCAGTGGGACTGGGACAGATGGAGCAGGGACTGGAGTGAAACTGGCCTGGTGAGCACACCTTGGTGAAACACGGAACTACTGCTTGCCCGAGGCTTGCCAGGCACTAGTTACTCTTTGAACATTTGAACTCATTTCACTCTCTCACCAATTCTTTCTCTTTTTTTCCACTGCAAAAGTGAAGAAAGAAGCAAACAAAAAGCCTGCAGACTGAGCTGCTCATGTCAGTCATTAGTAGCCAAAGTAACAAACGCCAGGCAGGCATGAAATTCACTGCCGGCTGCAGTGTGCCCTTTCCACCTGAATGGCGCTCCTGCCCCCTCTAGACCGGAACGCTGCAGTTCAGGGCCTCCGCTGGCTTTCTTCTAGCACTTGGTGCTTCATCTGTAGGTCCAGCTAGAAGGACCTGGAACCCCAAAGATCCAGATCTAAAATACCACGCCTTGGGGGAATGGATGGTGGGAGGCAAAAAGAAGGGTTTGGGCCGTGAATCTCCTGAGGGGGGTCCACCTCAACCCAGGCTATGGGATGGATGTCTCAGCAGGCAGGAGGAGTTAGGGCGCACCCTCAGCTATGGAGGTGCTGGAAACAGCTGCCAAATCAGAGTATGAAGATGACAGGCAATGCAAAGGAAATCCAGTGAGTCCTGGAGACCTACAAAATCTTTACAAAGCTCCCTCTTAGCCTTCCTTTACATACCCCTCCAGGAAGCCTTCCAAGATTGTCTATGTGCACCTCTGCTGTGCACTGGCTGTGCCTTGTTAGTACTGCTATTCCCGATTTATCTGCTCTGAGAAACAGTTGTTCAAAGACTGCTCTTGTAGCCAGGGCTGGAGCTGGCATGCAGTGCCAGAGGGGCTTGGAGGAGGGGATGCTGCTGAGTGACAGGCCTCCCACACTCCCAGGACCTCTGACACAGCACCAAGGTTCTCAGGCACCTGTTGATGAGAAGCTGTGTGAAGGAACAGCTAACTAGCTAAAGGTGAGGAGGTTCGGAAAGAGGGAACTGCCTCCTTCTCCATCTGTGAGAGGAGAAGGAGGGAGGAGGAGGGGAGACAGGAGACAGGGCCCTGGCAACTCAGAGTTTGGGACCAGTCTAGGCAGGCCAGGGAGTCAAGCAGCCCCTCCTCCTGAGAGGCCCAGGCCTGATCCAGGATTATCCCCCAGCTTCGCTGTAGTCTTTTCTCAGGGACACAGTAGGTGCAGTACCAGGATCTGCTGGCAGAGGGCAGTGTGTGCACAGATAAGAGGTACTGGAAGGGTTTGTACCTCCTTGATGGATACTAATGAATGCTCTTGAGGAGACCGACACAATGTTTCACAGCCCACAGTCCAGATCCACCAGGTACCGCTGCCATACTCCTGGGGGCTGAACCAACCAATACAC
Source organism: Alexandromys fortis (assembly GCF_014885135.2). Lineage (NCBI taxonomy): Eukaryota > Metazoa > Chordata > Mammalia > Rodentia > Cricetidae > Alexandromys > Alexandromys fortis. Next base: position 87,293 of record NW_026068223.1, read on the forward strand.
ATCGTACAAACACAGAGAGCCCCCACAAACTCAAGTATAATCCTGTAGACAGGATGTGGTGCTGAGAATCTGGAATCGCAGCATTCTGGGAGCAGAGACAGGAGGATCATGGCAAGTCAAAGGCCAGCTACATAGGGTGTTCCAAACTGGACAGTGTCACTCAGCAAAACTCTTTCCAGACGAAGTTACCAACCAGTCAGATCCTGCAATAACACATTGCATATTCAGGTCAGCAAGCAGCAAGACTATATGTCCAGGTCCCATAGTGGGAAAACAAGGCTGAGAAACTCCTGTCGCTTTATAATGCTCTAGCTACCAAAGCACAGGGTAGGACTGAGTGTTCACAGTAAGGCTGCCACACACACATCTACAGTACTGCCACCTGTAAAACGCTGCAGCTCACACACTTATGAGCCACAGCAATGCTTGACAAGATGACAGATGGATGTTTCTGGTTTCTGTGTGGGTACACTGTGTGCTGTTGCACCCCAGAAACAGCTGTGTGCAGCTGTGTCTAGCACAGCTCTTTGTGGGGTCCACTGGCCATGAAACAAGGGTTTAGCTGCACTGTCCAGGTGGGTGTAAGCACACTCTGATGTTTGCACAGTGACGTAATTACCTAGCAACACTTTCTCTAAAAAGTGTCTTCATTACACAATGCACAGCTGAGATCATAACAGCAGTGGGGTGTCCTCTGCGGCGAGATCTCTGCTAAGTATGGCTGTGTAGGAAGTAGGAGCACAGAACCTCACTGGGCTTTGATGTCCACCGGTGCTCCTCCTCGCTATGTGATTCCTGTGAGCTACACTACTTCCCTAGAAAATGCTCCAGTAGGGCTGAAATGAGTTACTGGTATACAGAAAGAAAAAGGCCAGTTAAGGGTAAGCCCATTTTTCAAGGACACGGGTTTGCACTGGACCACAACTGACAATTAAAAGGACCAAAGTTCAAAGGCCTGAGCATGAAGAGCCTGGCCTGCTAAGTGATAGCTGATGGACAAGGGAGGGTGGGGCACACAGGAGAAGACGGGTCATAGGCACCCCGAATGCCACCCTTCAACAAGACAGGCCTGCCCATGAGAACTATGTTCAAATCAGTTGGCTAACCACCCGAGAAACAAGCATTCTTGCAGAAGTACAGGTGCCTATGAAGATCACCCAAACTGCTCATCTTTCTAGGCATTGATGACATGTCACACACTGCCTTGTTGGTACTGGATTTTCCTGTCCCCAGTAGACTGTGAGCCCCGCCGTTCTCTGCTTATGCTATTTGCTTTGATGTCCCCAGTGCCCAGACAATGGCTCACTCAATACTTGTTACGTAAGCCACCACGGTTTTGTGCACACAATGGGAACAGATACATCCAGAAGCTTCCACAAGCACAAGCTAGAATAAAGTGGGGCCACTTTGGGGGAGAAAGGACAACTCTAGACAGAGCAAGAGAAACATCAGGGTGTTAAAGATGCTGAGTGACAAGCCTTGCTAAGGCTCTGGTGGTCCTATGTATCCACGTGGCCGGAGGGGGGTGTATCACACATCTCATACATGACAACATGGGAAACGTTGAGCACTCCCTGCAGCCACAGCAGTGATCAATCTCAACTGTTTAAAGGATCAGTTGCACCTGATGCCCACCTGGCTGGAACCAGATGGCACAGACCATGTGTAGTTGCTTGTCCAGGGTAGAGCAAGAGTCAGATCCCCCCAAAAGTTAGGCCAGTGGTAAGACTGACATTCGGGCAAGACAGAGACACTGAAAACCAAAGGGACATGTTTGTACATGCTTGTTCCCACTTATTTCATACCGAAATTTGATTCCACAGTGGGATCTTTGGGATTTGACTGAGTCTTGGAGACACTGCCCTATGCTTGGACTAATGGCTTTCTTTGGAGACTAGATTAAGTGTCTCTAGAACAGGTTATGAAGTGGGCCTGACATCTCCCCTTGCTTGTCCTTGAACACAGGCTCCCCCTGTACACTCCAACTTCCCCTGACTGCATTTTCACGATGCTGTGACCCAGCACAAGGCCATCACCAGAGAGAAGGCTGGTGCCCAGGGTAGGTATAATCTTTAAGGCCTATGTGACCTACCTCTACCAACCAAGTCCCATCTTCTAAAGACCCCACAGACCTCAAAACAATGCCACAAGCTGGGGACCAGTTACTCACAGCATGAGCTTATGGGTTGGCATTCCCAGTTCAAACCATAACACCCAATCTAAAGTATTCCTGGTCAATCATTTATTGCAAGAGATATAGAAAATTAGACAGAATCCTCATCAAAGGACAAAGAGGGATGGTCCCTTGACAGCAAAGGCTGAAGAAGACACAGAGCAGGGGGCTTGCTGTTGGCTGAAGGGAAATTTCTTGGGTCTGTGCTTCATCTCTACATGTGAGTCAGCCACAGTAAATGGGAGTGGGAGAGAGGCCATGAGAGAGCCCATGACAGGCCCTCCCGCACCAGACAGGGAGAGAGGCCATGAGAGAGCCCATGACAGGCCCTCCCGCACCAGACAGGGAGAGAGACCACTGAGAGAGCCCTTGACTGGCCTTCCCACACCAGACAGTTTCCTGCACTGAAGAAAACAGGGCTGAGGGATGGGTTGGGATTTCAGTGATAGAGAAAACACTTCCCAACTTGGAAAGGGACCCGAGGAAAAAGCAGGAGAAGAATGAGGCCCACAGCCTCGTCACGGCACTCCCCCCGTCTGTCATCTGGAGGCCTTTTTGGTTGCACAGCTGCTGCCTGCGGCTTTGGCTGAGGGATCCTTGAGTTCGCTGCCGCAGCTGCCTTTGGTCTTGACCTCCAGGGCCAGAGGTCTGTAGTTGTAACTGCTCGAGGAGCCGAAGTCCACACTGAAGCCAGCACCTCCTGGTCCCGCATTGGTACTGCTTATGACAGCTGGAAAGGATGACAGGAGACCCTGCCCCGTTAGTCTACACCCTGGTCAGAGCCCTTCGTGACGGAGACACTCTGGCCACTCCCTTGCTTGCTCCCTCTTCCTCTTAGTTTACCAAGGTATCTTTGGAAGCACCAATCATAGCCATTGCTTCACTTTATCTGCACGTAACCCCGAATATCCAATCTTTTTTGCAAGTGGTCTGTATATCAGCAGAAGTATGGGGAGGAGGATGGCCACGCCTTCTGGGCTCAGGGGAAGAGCTGCCAGCAAGCATCACTTGCAGCCCACTTCCAGAACGTTGCTGTTAAGAACTACCAGGCTGCTTTCTTTCCTATTCCAGCATCGTTCTCCAGCCACTGCCTCTCACTGAAGCTAGACACCTCTACCTTTCTATCCTTAACCTCATCCTCATCCCACTCCCTGGATTCCAATCTATCCTTTGTGCCATGGAATCAGAGCTACGTAGGCTCCTGAAAAGGTAACCAAGGACAGACCAAGACATGCAGATACTCACAAAGGCTCACGAAATTTGGGTAGTCACCAGCCATCCTATATAGAGAGAACAGACAGGTAAGCCCACCATAACAATCACCCCATCTACTCACGGGGTCACCTCTGAGATTAAGTCTCTCCCATCAGAGCAAGCCCCAACCCCAGCCCGTTCCTGAGCTGCTTCTGAGGGGCACTCTGCTCTCTGGTGTGACGGTAGGGAGACCGGTCCCATGCCCTCACTGAGGCTCAGGCTTTGCCACAGTGACTTCAAACTTGGATGACCCTGAGAGTTCTTGCCCCGCTCCCATTCGAGAACCATGAAGAGTCAGGGGACACTTTCTAATATTAGTGGCATTGGCACTTGATCTCCCATGGCCTTTTAGGGGTTTTACAAGTCAGTCCTTCTTGCTGTATAATTTGTGTCTCCCCTAGCACAAGGCAAGCACATTTGTTTGTTGTGTGGTTTCACTTCTCTAGGCCCCAAACACAGCCCAGTTGTCTTTGGCTTCCTTTTAAAGCCAAGTTTCTCTGACAAGATGACTGTTGCTCAGAACTGCTCTGCTCACCTGCTCTCCTCGCCCTCCAGCAGCTTGCGGTAGGTGGCGATCTCCATGTCCAGGGCCAACTTGACATTCATGAGCTCATGGTGTTCCCTCATCATCCGGGCCAGCTCCTCCTTGGCCTGCTGCAGGGCACCCTCCAGCTGGTCCAGCTTGGCTCGGGCATCCTTGAGGGCACAGTCACCTCTCTGTTCAGCGTCAGCGATGGCCGTCTCCAGGTTGGAGCACTGAAGAACAGACAGATTGAGCACTTTGGATCAGCCCTCCTCTCCTGACGCTGACTGGTAACAAATGTTTCAGGATCTCGCTGGACGGTCACTGGAGGTTGAATCTATCTTGCTGTGACTCCAGGCACCTCACCCCCTCTACCCCCACCACCCATGCCTCAGCCTCTAAACGTAAGCATCTTTCCCTAAGAGGAGGACATAGAGAAGGTGGGCTCTCTGGGTATGAGCCCCTGGCTCTGCCCACTTGATTTGAAACCATCAGCTGTTAGATTTTAAAGACAGTCTGGATGAAAGTCTCCCCATGGCTACAGTTCAGCAGTGCCCATAAATCCCGAGGAAGAAATGGTATCTCATAAGTTACTCTAGGCAAAGTATCTGCCTACTAAATCTACCACAACTGCAGCCTACCCTGCCCACTCTGCAGAGACTCTTACGAAGGGGTAAGAACAGGCTTCAGAGAGGCATTTGCATGACTGGCAGGCTCTGCAGATGGTGAACACTATGAGTTAGGAATCTTATTGGGGTCAGGGTTGGGTGTTTACATGTGTAAGGGCTCTGGGGGCTTCTTGAGTCTTTTAGTTTGAATGTGTTTTGGTCATTCTGCTAAGGCTTTGGTAGGATCTAAATTTCAGCCTATTCTTTTTGGGGTGCCACCTTCCTATCGAAGTTTGCTTCATTATGAAGAAGAAATAGCAGGTCCTGACTCCAAAAGGACCTAGATTTTTCCTAAGCTGTCACCTCCTCTGATTAGCAGCCCACAGATCTGCTGACACCCACAGAATTTTAATGAGTGGCTCAGCCTGGAGGAGACTCCCAGGACCAAGCGGCCTCACCATGGGAAATCATAGCTCATCCTCAGGACCAGAGAGGCCCAGTCAGGCAGGAGGGTGACATGAATTTGGTCAAACTGCCCTCTGCTCTTTGGCAGGGTAAACTGGGGAATGCCAAAAGCCTGGGTCTTATGAAGGGCTGAGTTGGAAGGACATGAGATCTGCAGATCCTTTCAAACACCACAAACACTGAGAGACTCGGTGGGCATCTTCCTCAGTGGAAGGGAGAGAAGGCAAGATGAGCCCCTTGGCTAGGAGTCTTAGAGGATACAACATGAAATGAATATCACGGGGGTCCCCACAGAGGCATCTTCCGTGACAGCTGAACACAGTGGCAAACGGATCTAAAAAGTGACAGTAGTGAAAACAATCCCACACCCTCACTGGGGCCCAGGCTTCACCACAGTGGCTTTGAACTAAGATGGCTCTGGGAATCTTGCCCAGCTGTGAACATACAGAATTGCAGCAAGTAGATGCCAGGCTCTTACTGAAAGTACCTTTAACATTGCATTTTCACGCATGTCTATCAGTCTGAAATAAAAATCCATAAGTTATTATTTCATCCAGGGATCATAAACAAAATGAACACAGGACTTGTGTGTGTGTGTGCACATGCATGCATGTTCACACTCATGTACAGACTAAAGAAGTGGAGGATGGGGAAAATCTGACCTGCCTGAGAGGCAGGGGCTCTCAAATGCCTGACTGGTTTCCGTACCCACAAATGATGGTTTCAGAATCACAGGCATGGCACCAGTGAAATTTCCATCAAATGCTAGCAGGGAGGAGGACAGTGGGTGCAGTTCCCACCTCAGGACACCATGAGGCAGGCCATAGCTATGCAGAGCTCTGGGCTAAGACCAAGGCAGAAGGTCGCTGCCTCCCTCCCCATTCCATCTAAAGCTGACCACAGGTGACACTTCCTATAGCAATGCTGGAACCTAAGAGTGCCATTCCATCTAAAGCTGACCACAGGTGACACTTCCTATAGCAATGCTGGAACCTAAGAGTGGCATCCATGGCCCACCGCAGCCACCGTCTGGCTTAGAAGTTGACCGCCATCTCCTACCCCTTGGCATCTCTGCTCCAAGCTACCCTTGCCTGTTGCTCCAGGTAGGCAGGCCCCTCCCTATACTAGAGGCAACACTTTTTCCTTGACTTCCCCTCTCCCTCTGCCCTTCATCCTGGAGAACTCTCACGTCCTCATGGAACTTCCTTTGGGGCCTCACCTAACCCTAGTCCAGTGGATCCCATAGCAGCTGCAGCATGCACTATGGGTGTAGAATGCTGTGCCCGCCCACACAGCCCAGTCTGTCCCACCTGATGATGACCCCAAGATTGGTGCTGAGCAAACCCGTGTGCTGCCTCTTGCATGGAACCCACCTGTTTCTTCACGTTCCCTATCTCTGAGTGGATCCTCTGGATCAGCCTGTTGATCTCTGTAATCTCGACCTTGGTGAGTTTGAGGTCATCCCCATGCTGGCCTGCTGTGGCCTGCAGCTCCTGGATCTGAGGCAGGATTAGAAGGGAAGAGTGCAAGGTGGTTAAGGACTTACCAACTTAGGAGCACTCAGCACGAGGTGGGGTGCCCAGCAGAGGGAGTGCTCCTCAGCATGGGGTGGGGTGCTCAGCACAAGGGGAGTGCTCCTCAGCATGGGATGGGGTGCTCAGCACAGACAGAGAGGCATGCTGCTCAGCATTGAGTGGGGTACTCAGCACAGAGGGGAGTGCTCCTCAGCATGGCATGGGGTGCTCAGCACAGAGGGGAGTGCTCCTCAGTATGTAGTAGGGTGCTCAGTGCCTGTAATCTCCTGTTGAGTCAGCATAAGCACCAGCCAAGGAGGGAGAGTGACAGGCAGTGGAAAAGCAGCTACTCTACTCCTTCTACCTAAAGCAAGGTCCTACTCTAGCTTGACGTGGGATTCCCCTCTGTATGCTATGAATATGTTTTATTACCATTGGTTATTAAAGAAGCTGTTTTGGCCAATGGCTTCGTAGAGTAAAGCCAGGCAGGAAATCCGAACAGAGATACAGAGAGAAAGTAGATGGAGTCAGAGAGATGTAGCTGCCGAAGGAGAAAGATGCCAGTTGCCAGCCAGACGTTACCAGTAGATCACAGCCTAGTGGTGATACACATATTAATAGAAATTGGTTAATTTAAGATATAAGTTAGCTAAAAATATGCATAAGCTATTAGCCAAACAGTGTTGTAAGTACTACAGTTTCTGTGTGATTATTCGGTCTGAGCAGCTGGGAAACAAACAAGCAGCCTCTGCCTACACTAGCTCAGCAGGGCCCTTGGCTTCTTAAACATGATGGCTTGCTCGAGTTTGAGTTTTCTGTCCTTGTTTCACCAAAGTTGGAAACCAGAAGCAAAGCTGAGGTGTGTGGATTACTCACAGACTTATGAGTGTTGTAACTGGCATGGCCTCATCTGCCGCACAGGGTCATGGTGAGGGAAGGGACTGTGTTTGTTCCTAAGGTATACTAAGACCTTCTGACTTCCCAGACCACATGCCTATGAGGCCCAGTTCCCAAACAAAAGGGATCTCAACTAAGCTCATATATACATTCAGGCCCTCGTGTGCACATACACACTCAAAAACATATACACACAAAGAGCAAAATGGGTTTGCTCAGAGCTCTCCGCTCAGTGCAAACAAGGCTCACCTTACACTAGTACATGTTCTCTATACATCCAGGCCCACGTGTGCACATACACACTCAAAAGCACATGTACACATGCACACTGAGAACAAAACGATTGTGCTCAGAGCTCTCTGCACACTGCGCACCAGGCTCACCTTGCACTGGTACATGTTCTCTGTCTCAGTCTTGCTCTTCACAGCAATCTCCTCATACTGGGCTCGAACCTCAGTGAGGATGCTGTCCAGGTCCAGCTGCCGGTTGTTGTCCATGGACAGGATGACGGATGTATCGCTGATGTGGGACTGCATCTGAGCAATCTCCTGGTGACCAATGCGGAGTGTTAGAGCTCCCCATGAGGACAGCACTTCCCCCGACCCTCCCTGGCCAACTCTTTACCCCTCCTCAGCTGGGAGTGAGAGTGGCTACCTTCAGCTTCAGTCCCAGGTGATTAGCACCTTGTTTGTACCCCATTTGTACTCAGGTCCCCCCATTCTTCTTCAAAGAAGGCAATGCTAACCATGTCAAAACTCAAGGGAGTCACATGCCACTTTTTCCTTCCAAGACCTTCTCTCTCCAGAGACATTCCCTGAAGACCCAGGCAGGGTTCGCAAGCCTCCCTCTACTATCCCAAAGTTCCTTCATATGATGTTTCTATGCCAAGCCTGAAGGACAGTGGTCTCTGTCATCAACATCTCCTCAGAGCTAATCTGGCTCTGTGACAGCCCTCAGTATTGCCTCAGTGAATGTCAGCCACACCAGGACAAAGGCTTTCCCATTCCAGCCCCAGCAGCTCCCTGAGGGAGGCCAGTGAAGTCCTTACCCCTTCATAGAGGACCTTGAAGAATTTGATGTCATTTGTCAAAGTATCCACCTTGACCTGGAGCTCCACCTTGTTCATGTAAGCAGCGTCCACATCCTGGGGACACATATGATGATCTGGCTGCCTTCTCTAGCCTGCCCACGCTGCCCTCAGTGCCCTCCCTGCTATTTGGAGTGGAATTTCTTTAACCCTTCATTCCCTTCACCCCGTGCTTCAAGAAACTAACTCGTATGAATTCCAGGGCCACAGTAGAAATGCAGCAGAATGCTGGGGCTAGGCTTGCAGCTTCTAGGTTTGCAGATTTCTAGGTTTGCAGGTTCTAAGCACCCAAGGCTCTTCCCTTAGCAGAAGGAATGGAGACGACAGAGTCCCTAGGAACTGAGCTGCCCAAAGGGTCCCTGCCCTTGCCCTGTGCACACCCCTGTGGCAGACGGTTGGCTCTAACTTTCTCCCTCCCCCCGCTGCACCCCACCCTCACCTTCTTCAGCACCACGAACTCATTCTCCGCAGCAGTACGCCTGTTAATCTCCACCTCGTACCTGTTGGAGAGAAGAGCCTTGCTCTCGGGACAGTTCAGGTCTGCAGACTTCAACCTCCGCGTGGCTACACTGTTTACTTACTCCAGGGCAAACAGCCTCCCCGAGAAGGATTACTGCTTCAGAGAGTATTGTTTGTTCTAGCTCCCTTAGTCCATGTACATCTGCCCTGACATGATTTTCCCGAGACAGCACTGGGTTGGGGACATGAGGATCCACTGCCCTCACCTTCACAAGTGACCTCCTCCATGTTACAGGAGAAAGGTTCACCCACCCACATGCCCATCCCCATTGACGTGATGTGACACCAGTCTACCAAGCAGAAGCACGACTCTCACTTTGAAACTATGCCACCAGGTTCAGACTTCCATTTCAGGCAAAGTAAGGTCTTAGAAAAGAGTTTGGATGAGTCCAGGATGTTTTTTATGTGGATATATTGTAGATTAAGAAAGTAGCATTGTTAACTTTTTTTATTTAAAAAGCTCAAAATGGTAAAATTTTGTTATACATTAAAAGTTAGGGATCTAATGCTTGAAGACAGCTCCCTCTATATATTTAAATATAAGTAACACTTTGCAGCTCTTCATGCATCCCTAAGGTACGTCACTGGCAGCCCTTCCACCCAGATTGATGTGAGTTAGAAAGCTGAGTGATTGAAGGTGTAACTGGGGACTGGGGCTGTAGCCCAGTAGTCGCACACTGGACTAGCGTGTAGTGGCACTTGGCTACATCCCCTAATATAACTAAACAAACATAGTTAATATGCCTGGGATGCTTTCTGAGACTGCTCTGTTTGTCTAATGATGTTGGATAAACACAAAGAAAGCAGTTCATACAACACATCCCAGATTCCAGGCTGTGCTCCCTGCCCCGCCTCTGCAGCCTCTGCTCAGATCTCCACCTGAGACCCAGCCCCATCCGGACTCCATTGCTCTCAGTTAACCTGCACTCATTGCGACCATTTGGAAGCATTTCTGTAAGCCTGAGCCTATAGTCTCTCTGCGGTCAGGGCAATCGCCAGCTCTCCATGGGGGTCTCTGTGCAGAGCTCAGACTATGCTTCCGGCTGAGGGGACTGCAGAAGAGGGTGGCCAGGACGTTCAGATGTGGAAAAAGAAAAATATTTCAGCACTGAGCATCTCCACCCCTTGAAATTATGGCAGCTGGTACCTGACCCTACAAACCTGGCAACTAGAAGCAAACTTTCCAAATACCAGGTTTGTATCCTTCTGAAATTCCCCTCCTTGTTCTCAAAAACATTCTCAATTTTCCTTAAAGATGAGATTGCACGGGATATGTACACTTCAAGATGAACTAAGTTTTAAATTTTCATATTGCTTAGTTTTAAATTTTGCTCCAGGGGGAAACTGTCATAGAAAACCTTACTTAGGAAAACTCAAAAAGCCATTTGGACTAAGCAGAGGAGTTTCAGCCAGTGCTCTTTGCCCTAGCCTTCAACTTCCCTGGCTAGAAACTGGACAGGTTTCCTGGACAACACGGGGGAGCATGCTGAGTAGATGTACAATCTTTCCAACCCCATTTAGGTGTCTCTGCCTGTAGGATATGAGAGAAACACCCACGGTCTCAACCAAGGAGCTAAAGCATGGGAAGCCATCCGCGGCCGCTCCCAGCCACACCTCCGCCCCCACTCACCACCTCTGCCCCCACTCAGCACCTCCGCCCCCACTCACCACCTCCACCCCACTCAGCACCTCCGCCCCCACTCACCACCTCCACCCCACTCACCACCTCCGCCCCCACTCACCACCTCTGCCCCCACTCACCACCTCCGCCCCCACTCACCTCTTCTTGCAGTCCTCCACCACTTCCCGCATGTTCCTCAGCTCCGAGTCCAGCCTCACCCGGTCCCCGGACAGTGTCTCCAGCTGCTTCTGCAGGTTGCTGATGTAGCTCTCATGAACCGGTTCCAGGCTCCTCTTGGAGTTGTTCAGGTCCAGCTGCTGCAGCAGGGCCCACTTGGTCTCCAGCACCTGGTTCTGCTGCTCCAGGAAGCGCACCTGCAACCGAAAGGTGGTCATGGCCCACAGTTCCCTGTGCTACTGCCTTCTGAGAGTGGAACGGAGGAAATAATGGTTTATCCGAGGGACCCTTCAGCCAGGGGCGCATGGGATCTGAAATGTCAAGGGAAGACCGTCTCTGAGAATGCAATGGTGTCATCTGCCTGGCAAGTGGCCATGTGACTGGGTCAGTTTCTCTTGCTGAAGAAGCTGAGAGCTGGAGAGTGGGAGGTACGGCAACGTTCCCTTTCTCTTAGAGCTCGGATGCTACTGGTTGACTTTTCAGTTTGTTCAAAGCCAGTTCTCACATATTTCAGGATTCCCCTCATTTCCTCTGCTACTCACCAGCCATTCCCTTCTACCTGTCTCTGAGCTTAGGGCAGAAGGAAGACGCTGAAGTAGGGAGTTAGGAGCGAAAAGTCATTGACTGTTCCACCAACATGGGTTTATTTCTCATCATTCCAGGCCTTGATTCCTTCATGTAAAACCCAGAGGAGAAGCAGAGGTCTCAAGTTGATAAGAGTTGATGAGGAAACCCAGGATACAGTAATCTCTCCACAATGCCAGCTGTCATTATGTCCCTAACATGCTCATGGCCGAGCCCTCTTATAGGGGGCCAGGTGAGAGAAACCCATTTCTAGTCCCTTTCCCATTCACTAGGGTCCCTGCCACTGACCCCCAACAAAGACACTTTCTGAATTACCCATTGCTGAACACTTTATGTCTTCTCTGTAAATATCTCTAAGCCTGACTTAAATTTTTTGACCCTTTTCTCTCCCCTCTTCTGAAAATATGCCCTCCCTCCTTTTACTTCCGTGCCTTATGACACTCCCTGGTCTTCGTCCCTCTAGTGCCCCTCTTCTGGATGTGGATCTCTGGTGTCTTGTCCCACATAAAAGGATAAGGTTCCCCTTCTCTGGGTAAGTGTGCCAGGCACTGTCCTAAGTGTATTAATCCTTAGGTCCCAGTAAGAAATCATTATTGAGCCTCTTTGACAGATGCTGGAAAGGAGACTAGCCCAGTTCTCCCGCATCAGCGGCAAAGCGAACGCACCGTGGCGCTCGCCAGTGTCAATGCAGGCCTAGCAGATGCCGAAGGACATACCTTGTCGATGAAGGAGGCGAACTTGTTATTCAGGGCCTTGATTTGTTCTCGCTCCTGCGCGCGCACCTTCTGGATCTCTGGATCCAGTTCTAAATTGAGTGGGGCCAGGAGGCTCTTGTTGACGATGACCTGGGGGATGCCGCCCGGTGGGCACACTGATGGACACGTAGGGCCCAGTCCTGCACTGCCGAAGATGGTGCCCACAAAGCCTCCAGGGCGCCCACCGCTTGCCCCTCCGTGGCCCAGTGCAAAGCCGCCGCTCCGCCCGGAAGAGCTCAATGCCAGCCGCCGGCCGCCCCCCATGCAGAACAGACTCCTGCTGCCAAAAGCTGCACCCTTGACCCCGGCCCGGACTGAAGCATGGCTGCCGCTGAACCGGCCCGAGATGACAGCAGAGCAGCCACTGAAGCCCAGGCGCTCAGCTCCAGGATAGAGGGTCAACTGGCGGCTCATAGTTGGCGGTGGGCAAGGACCGGCAAAGCGGCAGCAGACAGGCCTTGGGGCACGGATGCAGCTGCACTTCTGGCCCAGCTCGCCCCTTAAATAGTCCTGCTTGGTCTGGCAGGATGGAGACAGATAATTTGTATGTTGAAAACCCCTTTTGGATCACTGGATGGGGGGAGGGGACCTCTTGGGTCCTTCATATAGGAAATTACCATTCACTTGCAAAGATTTCCGACTCTTCCACTTCACCTGTCCATGAATCCCCCTATAAAACGACCCAGAACCCTGAATTTCCTGTGCTCATCTCCTACATTATAATAATTTCACCACCTTATCTCCAGAGGCCTCTCTGCAATTATGTAGGTCATCACTACCAAGATCTTCGGGAGAAAATTCCAGAGGAGAGCTGGGGGAGAGGGCACCAAGTGGAGCAGATGTTCGGGCTGGCTCTGCTGCGGGCAGAAACTTCCCATACGTTTGACAGCCAACCTGGGTTAATTCTTCCCTCCAAGACTTCTGGGACTCAGAGCAGTGTTGGCACCAGGAACGCTGAGGATGACTTTGGAAGAAACAGGTGCCTCGAATTGAGCTCTTAGTAATGCCTCAGAGCCTATGTTCCCCTCGGGGCATCTTGGGGTGGCCAGGCAGTGTCTGGGGGAAACTGACATGGCCTCCAGTGAGTGAGTCCATCAGAGGGCATAATAACAGCCAAGCTGTTTGCCCACATCGTGCAGTGTGATGTGGTTATTGGGAGGGGTGAAGATGGTGGCGCCAGGCAGAGATGGACAGATAGAGAAGGCCAAGGGGTCCTCATGGGGGGAAGTGGGCTTCTGTGTTGTCAGAGGAGGGGCTGGGACCCAATGGGCCCTTACAAACTCCAGGCTGTGCTTCTCAAACTTTTGTTATTTCAATTCCACCCACGATTAAATTGCCTGTTTTCCCCACAACAAGAACAAGAGTTTATCAGTTCTAGCATCAAGAACAGAAAAGTGGGAAAGATGTTTAAAGCCAATTTGTGTAAGCCATTGGCTCACAAAAGTCACCTTTGTGGTCACTTTTTTTCTGAAAACTAAGACAGAGACATGAATCCCTCTTGGGCTAGGTCTCCCCTTCTGCAGATAGGGAAGAGGTAAAATGGCCTTTGCCTGCCTCCCCCTGGGGGTTCCGCTGATGGATGAATCAGGAACTCCCCACCCCTGCACTGCCTTCATTACAGATGGTGGAGAGACGCAGGTGACACATGTGACTTCAGAGACATCTGATGTGTGGGGATGTGGGCAGATCAAAGGAGGCTGAGGCCTGGGCTGGGGGGAGGGCGGTTCTGGCACCTGCCTCTGATAGCAGGCTGCTGTGTCACCTGGGCCCTGGAGGCAGCCTGTAGCATTTGGGTTTTTGATCGAGTTGCCCCTAGAGGTTGCTGTACCAAGGAAGAAATGTCTCCCTTCAAGACCAGGTCTACAGCAAAAGGTGAGTGAAGCCATTCTAAAACGATACTTGCTAATGGACCGTTCAAACTGGCTCTCCAATGCTCTGAAGCACCGTGCTTGAGAAATTAATAAGTACCATGTGAGAAAAGTCTCAGGGTGGAGGATTTTAGGTTTAGAAAAAGTTAGGCAGATGTCTTGTGCAAGACTCGCTAGTTTATTACCGCACTTAGTAACAGGATTTTCAAGACAGTGAGAATGCTCTGTGAGTATAGCAAGAGGACCTCAGTTCGGATCTGCAGTAATCGCACAAATGCCAGCGGATTTGCTATGCCACTGTAATCCCAATGTGTGGTATGCAGAGACAGGAGATTCCTAGAGCAGGCTGCAGTGGGCTTTGGAGTAAACTAAGAAACCCTGCCTCAACATACGCAGTAGAGAGTTATCAGGGAAAACATGTGACATCAACCTCGGGACTCCATTCACACACATACATGCAAAACACAAACAAACAAACCAAACCAAAATCTCCAATCCTAAGAGTGAACTATGGACTCCAATGGCAATTATGTGTCAACCATATCAAACCTCTGGTGGGGATGCTGATGATGGGGAGGCTGTGAAGGCAGAGGACATGTGGGAAACTGCTGTACCTGCCTCCCCATGAACCTTAAGGTTTTCTTTAAAAAAATCAAACCCAAGACAGGCATGGGAACGCATGCCTTTAATCCCAGCACTTGAGAGGCAGAGGCATGTGGATCCAGGTAAGCTCAAGGCCAGTAGGGTCTACATGGTGAGTTCCAGGATAGTCAAGGCTACATAGAGAGAGCCTATCTCAAAAGAAAGAAAGAAAGAAAGAAAGAAAGAAAGAAAGAAAGAAAGAAAGAAAGAAAGAAAGAAAGAAAGAAAGAAGAAAGAAAGGAGGAAAGAAAGGAAGAAAGAAAGGAATCAAGCCCAGCATAAGTAAATAAATGGATGGGTGACACCAATGGCATTAACAGCAGCAAACGCATCTGTGCTTTCGGCTAGCCAGAGGCCATTACAAGCCTGGATCTTTTCCACATGCAGTGCCAAGGTGAGGTTATGAATGGTTGACTTTTTCAACTTTTCAATATTTCTGACTTGTCAAATATGAGCAGAAAATATTTTTATAAATGAATCCACTTTTAAATAAAAACAGAGAATAGAAAGAGAGAAAGTTGATCTTTATATCAGACATAAAGTACTCCCCTTATTCACAAAAGAAAGTCTCAGGGTGTCCAGAGAATTTTGAATCAAAGAACTCACTCTGGCTGCACATATTATGGAAACCAGAGCTTCAGGGTTCCCCACTTCATCATTAAATGTATTTCAATTATCCAAATCCATGATGATTGGCATTGCCTCCATGTAATGTTTATCGTATTGGTAAATTGACACGTGCTACTCGAGCTCACTGGGAAGTTGGGTCCAGAAAGGGTCCCTCCTCATTTCAGACCCAAGCATGTTCGTCTCAAACTGCCCCCTCCTTGTCCAGGGATGGGCCACTCAAATGGATGAGCGACACAGCTGAGTCTCCCTAAGATTAACTAGAAGGTCAGCCATTTCCACCTGAGTGTTACTATGGTTTGTCCCAGGATATAAAAACCCCTGGAGTGGGAATGGGAAGCTGGGAGTTGAGCCATGCAATGCCCATCCATGGTGGAAAAGTTCAGTAGGGAACTCCAGCTGGCTGCCTCAGCTTCCCAAGTCATTTCTGCTGGATGATTCTAAGTGCCTAATTTGATACCATCTATCCGCCCCTTGCTATGTAAGTACTTAAAAGCCTTTCTTGATCACTGTTACACCCGAGACTCTCCCCTGGGAACCCCAGCTGATTGTCTGTTTCCCGGTTGCCATCTGCTGCATGTGTGTAAGCCGTTTGATGACGTCATCTTCTGTTTGCACTCTCAATTTTGGGCTATTCTAGTAAACTCTGCTGGATGCTGTAAGTGCCTGATTTGATAATGTTTGTTATCTGCCTGCTGTTTTCTCTATCAGCTACTTGTTTGTTTGAAATACATAATGAATTTACACATTCAATTGAAAAATGTGGCCACTGTATAGATAATTCTCCAAGCCGCAGAAAGTTCCTCTTAAAAGTCATTAAAAAGACCTAAATATAACATACAGCCTCATGTAGCTTATGGTAGTGTCAACTGAGGCAGCTTGTTTCAGAGACTCGCAGGCAATGCCAGATAAACCCAATTTCCTCTTTATCTGCCAGCCTCCTTTGGGGTTCCAGTGGTGTTTGGAAACATGGAGTAGGATTGGCCATTGAGAAGTGAGTTTGAAGAGAGCCACATCTCGGGTGATGAAGCCTTTAGGAGCCTTGGTGCCCTTTTCTTCTATCTCAGTGACCTTGGAAGGCATGCATCCCATGTGCTCTAGCTAAGAAAAGCCTAAGTAATAGCCATCCACTGAAACAACCATGGAGATAGCTACCCTAGCCTGCTGCAGACAGTGGGTGAGAAATTAGACCTTTTGGATTAAAATGAGATGTTCAGATTCCAGGGTTTGTCTACTGAGGCTGTTGGCATTGATTCTCTGCATCTAAGCATAGAAGATAGATAGCAAAAATTTTTCAATGGTGGGGAGAAAAAGAACTTCAAGACAGGGTTTCTCTGCATAGCCCTGGCTCTCCTGGAATTAACTCTATAGACCAGGTTGGCCTCTGCCTCCTGAGTGCTGGGAATAAAGGCGTGTGCCACCACTGCCCAGCAGAAATAACTTTTACTGTTCTTTATCCTAAATTTTTGCTCATTGTATAATCTGATTTCTGTTAGATCTCCTCCACTTCCCTCTTCACCTAAGCCTCTTGGAATAGCATTCTGCATCTCATGATACTGTTTGTGAGGTGCTCTAAGTACAGGCACTGAGAGAAACGACTCTCAAACACAAGCCCTATTAAATTTAATTCTCATGGCAACTTCGAATGGTAACTACTGTTACTAACCAAATATAAGACAAGGAATCTGAGACCATGGAGCAAAAGTGCCCTCTAAAAGGGTCCCTCTAATCCCCTGCTGCTGCCTCCTGGCTTCAGGGGTTGCCATGCCCCTCAACCGAGCCCCTTCTGTCCGACTCTCCACAGTCTAGCAACAAGAAGCAAATTTGCCCACTCACTCAAGTGCCTCTGCTCCCATCTTCACTTCTCCTGGTCATCCACCCAGGAAGCTGCCGGCCTCTGAAGCTTGCAGACATCCTGCCTCCTGTGAAAGCCTGCCCTGCCTCCCCTCAGTGGCTCCTCACTGCCAGGATGGCCACTGGGTCTTGTTTCCTCACTGGGATATGGTTACCTTTCCTCGTGGTCATATCTCCCTACAGGACATACACAGGGTTTCATCATCCCGATATTTCATGTGTTAACACATGGAATAAGCAAATATCTTGTCACAAGACTTGCTGTGGACCATTAGCTTACTTAATGCTGAAAGATTTGTGGAGCAGTGAAATAACTCTGTGTTTTGCCATGATGGAAGACACATGTCATTATGTGTTTTTTAAATCCATAAAATGCCCAATATGAAGAATGAACCGTATGTCAACTCTGGTCTAAACCATTGAACTGCTCCCTGTCATGATGATAATGGACTAAATCTCTGAAATTGTAAGTAAGCCACTCCAATTAAATGTTTTCTTTATAAGAGTTGCCATGGTCATGGTGTCTCTTCACAGCAATGGAAAACCCTAACTAAGACAACAGTTGGTGCCGGTGATTGGAGTGTTGCCATGACAGGCCTGACCACGCTTTCATATGGACTTGGGCACTTTGGGTTAGGAAAGCAGTAGAATGCTTTAGTCACTGCCTAACGGGACATACAAGTAGGAGCATGGAAGACAATGGTGCAATAATGATTTGAAATGTCGGGAGCTGGCTCAAGGGTCTTAAGAGAATTATAGAATATTGCCTAGAAATCATTCTTGTGATAGTTTGGTGAAGAAAGTGGCTGCCTTTGCCCTTTTGTTAAAAGAGTTGGCCTGAGGCTAAAGTGCAGTGTTTCAGACTAATTCTATTGACAGAGGAAATCTCAAAACAGCCTCACATAGATGCTTTCATGTGGATATTAGGGGTAACTCTAATGAAGATATATAACAAGGAGAAAGCTGAGCAAGGAAAAATATTTGAGGAGAAAAAGGACACCAGAAAGTAGAGTTAAATTCTTTGTTCAAGGAGATAAATGGATTAACAAGTGGAATAAAGGGAGTGGTGACCTTAGGGCAAGAATCCTCCCGCTAACTTTCCCACTTGTGAAAAGGAACTAAAGGAAAGCTAGAGCCTAATGTGTTAGGGCACATCTCTAATCCCAGCACTGGGAAGGCAGAGGCTAGCAAATCTCTGAGTTTGAGGCCAGTCTGATCTGCAGAGCAAGTTTCAAGACGGCTGAGCTTAGGCAGTGAAAGATAGAAAGCTGGTGAAGATGTAACTCAGTGAGGGGGCCATGTTCCTACCCCAGTAGGCATGAAACTTGGCAGCTTTGGCCACATGGTTCTGTCTTTAGAGTTAAAGATTAAAAAAAAAAAAAAAGGAGTTATCTAATAAAGCTGCTGAGGCCAGGCGTGCAGGGTGTCCCTCAATGGAGGCCCAGAGAGGCCATTGCATGAAGCTGTGAAGTTGAAGCCTGGATTCCTTGGAGAAACCAAGATGTTAGAAATGCCAGAGCTGTGGGATACTGCCCAGGAGAGCTGCTAACAGGGAGTGGAACCAGTCCAAGAGAAAGAAGTGTGTGGCAGTCAACAAAGCTGAACAGTTGGGAATGTGGAGAGTGTTTTGCCATCAGACATGCAGATGTAGAGTTTGGAGCTTGCAAAGCTGTTTGGTCTTGCTTTGGTCCAGTACTTCCTTGCTATTCTCCCTCCCCTGTGTTTTGGAATGGTAATATATCCTATGCCATTTTATGTTGGAAGTATGTGATCTGCTTTTTGATTTTGATTTTTTTTTCAGGTAATTCAATCTCAGTTAAGAGATTGCCATGCATTTCAGAAGAGACTTTGAACTTTGAATTTGGAAATAAGTTAGAGACTATAGACTTTTGAAGTTTGACTAAATGTATTTTTGCACTGTGATATGACTACAAGGCCAAGGAGTGGAATGTGGTGGTTTGAAAGAAAGTGGCCCCCAAAGGGAGTGGTGCTATTAGAAGGAGTGGCCTCGTGGAGGAAGTGTGTCACTGGGGGGCGGGCTTCTGCTCAAGCTTTCCTCTGTGTGACAGTTGGCTTCTTGCCGCCTTCTGGTCATCATGTAGCAGTCTCTGCTCCAGCATGTCTGCCTGCACACCAACATGCTCCCCATCATGATGATAATGGACTGAACCTCTGACGCTGTAAGGAGGCCATCTCAATTAAATGTTTTTTATTAGAGTTACCATGTCATGGTGTCTCTTCACAGCAATAGAAACCCTAAGAAACCTGAACCTTCAGGACTCCTGTTCTGATGCCACCATGAGCCCCCACCTGAATGTCACCAGTCCTGTACTTGCATTTGCATTCTGTTTCATCTGAAAATATTACTGCTCCCTGAGGACTAGGAGACATTTCTGAGCACACAGTGATCTGTAAACAAAGTGACGTGTGTACAGTGTGAATTCTAATTGGTCTTCATAATAAAAGCCCAGAGTCAGAGATAGGGGTTAATGCTGGAAGGTCAGAGAAGCAGAGCAGAAGCCACTAGTCCTCACCTCTACTGGATTCTCAGAACCAAGGGGGCAGGATCCTGTCTCTGTGAATCCTCAGACTGAATGCCTTGAGCTCCTGTCTCCTCCTGCCTTACACTCCTCTCTCCACCCAGCCATACCCTTCCTGTCTCTACCTCCCTAGTACTGGGAGAAAAGGCCTGTGACTCCCAAGTACTAGGATTAAAAGTGTGAGCCACCACTGCTTGACTCCGTTTCTATGTTAGTGGTCTTGAACTCACAGAGCTCCCTCTGCCTCTGTCTCCCAAGTGCTGGGATTAAAGGTCTGCCTGGCCTCTATGGCTAATTAGTGTGGGTATCTTCACAGTCTGATCTTCAGGAAAGCTAAAGTACAAACAAAATATCACCATACATGTGTAATTGAGATGACCATTTACTTAAGCATAAACGCACGCACACCACACACACACACACACACATATTTACTAAGGACCACCACGACCTGGGTCATTTCTTCAAAGAGGAATCTACCTTTGGGGTTTTTAATCAGAAAACATCAAGTCTTAGGAGTTCCAGAATTGGCTTCCCATGCCTCTTGAACAACTTTATGTCCTGCTTCCAGAATTTGACTCCTGTGAGTCTGTATGCTGCTAAACATTGTATACCTGACTGTTGACTGAGGAAAAGAGGGCTCAAAAGATACACCTGTGGGGCGTGGACAATGCTGGGTATCAGTGCAGGTGCTGGGGTCCATGCAAGTTCATGGGGACCCAGCCTGTGCAGTGTCTAATTCATGCAGACCAAACAATACTTAGGATTCTGTGAAATGGAGGAAGCTCAGAGGCCAGAGGTTTTAATTCAGTGAGCGCTCCGCATACAGAAGGGAGGTGGTCTGAAATGAGGAGTTCTTCAGGAAACAGGCAATGTGGCCATACAGGAGTTTTATAAGTTTATTAGTAGAACACAGGAACAGGGATCTGGGGCCTAAATAAGGGACCCCTGGGCCTAAAACAGACAGAGATCATGCCAGATGCAACTATGGCCAGGTGTTGCTCTAGGCTGGGCTGGTTCTTGCAGGACGTCCATCAGCACATTCCAAGTCTCATGTGCCCAGATTGTCAGCCTAGAGAACCTTTATCTGCAAGGGGGCATGCAGGCAGAGGGATCAGGGCCTCGTGGAGGTATGGAAGGCTAAGAGAAGTGGTTTCTTTGCACTGGGGCAGAAAGATGCATGAGTAACTTCCTCAAATCCTGGTGCTGCTTAATAAAGACTAAGCGGGGTGACTGGAGAGGAGAAGGTGATGTTGGTAACAAAGGAAAGCAAGAACTGAGTGATGGTGAATAGAACAGAAGGTGTCACAGAAGAGAATACAGAGAAAACCAAGGCTGGGCAGATGCAGGGATTGACTGTTGGCTTATCTCATGGTTTTCTTTGTGGGTGAGCCCAAAGCCAAGTTCTTTCCTGAAACATCCTTAAATTCACTTGCACTACCCAGTCTGGCCTTGGTCTCTCCACGGGAGCTGCAATTCCCACCACCAGTGACACAGCCCCCAGACAGTATGCTGTAGCCCCCACCGACAGAGCTGGTCCGGTAGCCATAGTTGCCAGTGCTACTGAATCCAAAACTGGCCCCTGAACCGGCCCCAGGAGTGGAGCTGCTGATAACTGCTGTAAAAAGAATGGGAGAAAAGGGATCAGTGGGCATTGCAGGACAGAAGCTGCCCGAAGTCCCTTCCAGCTTTCAGCTAGACCAACTCAAAGATCTCCTTCCTAACTAAAGCCCTTACATGTACCCCAAGTTTACGTTTAGTGACACATACTCAATCCTGAACAAACCAAGCTCTGAGGAAAACAGCCCAGAGGGTACAGAATCCCCAGTCAGGCACCTGCTCTTTCTTGGATGAACAAGAAATAACAAGGTTGCCCCAAAAGGACAGGGGATGCCCAAGCACGAGCCATGTTCTTGCATTAATCTGAGAAGGCACACTTAAAGTCTTCCACTGTACTTCCAGTGGCTTGAGTTAGGGTGCTTGTGCTGTGGCCCCTTATCAATAGAGTGACGGAGCATTGCGGGAACAGGGATAGCGCTACTCTGTGCTGCGTGACTGCATAGGAGCGGACAGGTGACTCTGGACTCAGTTTCCCCTCATGCTTAGCAGTGTGGGCGTGGGTAACAGGAGAGGGTAGGTAGCTATAGTGTGGGCGTGGGTAGCAGGAGAGAGTAGGTAGCTACAGTGTGGGCGTGGGTAGCAGGAGAGGGTAGGTAGCTACAGTGTGGGTATGGGTAGCAAGAGAGGGTAGGTAGGAGAGGGTAGGTAGGCGTGGGTAGCAGGAGGGGGTAGGTAGGAGAGGGTAGGTAGTTACAGAGTTTTATCCCAGCACAGACAACATTTCTGGGGGAAGCGGTGATTGTGCTAAGCAGGGTTGTGAAAAGCTATCTCTCCTGGTAAAGCAGTAGCTCAGAGTGGTGGAGGCAGGAGGTGGAGCCCAAGATGCTCTCGAGTGGCCATGGTGGCAAGCACCCCCTCGTTCACTTTCTGCTTGCTGACTACCTGGAACCATGCCCTCAGAGATTTGAAATACTCACAGATGCTCACAGCACTGGTGTGTTCCCCAGACATCCTGCACAGAGAAAACACAGAGAGTCTCCATCACAATAAGAATCCTAAGATGAGCTCCCATTCACTGAACATGGGCCAGAGCCATCAGCTGGCGGGCTCCACCTCCACCAACCCCGCCAGCCACCAGGCGGACAAAAAGTGTTAACAACCTCTGTCTCAAGACTTGAACCTCGGAGTCCCTCCTGCCCTTCTGCCTTCCCCAGTCTACCTTCCCCACTTCAGACATATGAGGGCTGTAGTCTTGGGGGTCCCATGCTAACACCACTTTTGGGGCGTGAGTTTTTCTTGAGCCCATTGCTTGACTACTGGGTAGCTGAGGCCTGAGTAAGTAGAATACATGAATACAGACCCAATAAAGTAGCAATGAATGAAACTCCCGTGTGACTTTAGTCCCAGGATTTCCAAACGTCAATGTCCTGTGTCCCCCTAACTGGACTGGACTTTTGTGCAGTCCACATTGTTATCAATTGAGTATTTTTAGCTGGCTGCCTTTTATAGAAAAAAAATGCATTTCTCTTAAAAGAAAGTTTTATGCCACAATGGACAAAACTAGAATTATATAACCAAATAAGAAAAGAAATGCCTCTAAAAAATAGATACAGTGAAAAATAAAGCAAGTTAGCTGGAGGAGGGGAGCGAGACGGTGCTATCTGCTGAGAGGCTGAACTTAGGACCCACCATGAACACAAGGTATTTGTAAGGGCCACCGAGGGAGGCCTTGAAGCCGACAACATTAAACTGAAACACTCTGAGGAGCTGAAGGGGAATTTAAAGGACATTGCTGTCACACTGTGTGGATGGAAATCGCTCTGGGACTTGTTTGTGGTTGAACTGAAAAGCATCTACAGCCCCTCCTGTGTCC
This sequence comes from Alexandromys fortis, assembly GCF_014885135.2. Taxonomy (NCBI): domain Eukaryota; kingdom Metazoa; phylum Chordata; class Mammalia; order Rodentia; family Cricetidae; genus Alexandromys; species Alexandromys fortis. The sequence continues at coordinate 110,435 of NW_026068223.1, forward strand.
ACATCCGGCGGTCTAGGGAACCGGATTGGGATGGGGGTTGTAAGGGTTCTCTGGCCCTCCAGCACCCCTACCTGCACTCCTGGCCCTCCAGCACCCCTACCTGCACTCCTCGCCCTCCAGCACCCCTACCTGCACTCCTGGCCCTCCACCACCCCTACCTGCACTCCTCGCCCTCCACCACCCCTACCTGCACTCCTCGCCCTCCAGCAGCTTGCGGTAGGTGGCGATCTCAATGTCCAGTGCCAACTTCACACTCATCAGCTCCTGGTACTCGCGCATCATCCGAGCCAGCTCCTCCTTGGCCTGGTGCAGGGCACCCTCCAGCTCATCCAGCTTGGCCCGGGCATCCTTGAGGGCACAGTCTCCCCTCTGCTCAGCATCAGCAATGGCCATCTCCAGATTGGAGCACTGAGAGACAGGAGGTGGCATTCCCCTTGAGTTCTGAGGTACCTGGGTCCTACTCTATTCCTATATGCATGTGCTAATGGTGGCGGGGAGGGGGCGCTATTCTGTCCTGCTCCACTTCCTGAAATGAATCTGGCAGTGAGGACCTTCACCTGGCCCCAGGGAAGTGTGCCATTCTCAGTCTTGTAGCTTTGGGGGAAACCCTATAATGGTTCTAGACTTTAGAAGGGGAACAAAAGAGGGGAGGAGATCAGGCTTCCCTGAGGAAGGGGTTTCTAGGACAGAGTACAAAGAGAAGGAGACAGGGCAGGAAAATCCTCCCAGCCTTCCCTGGGGTGTGTAGGAGTCTGTCAGGAACCCCAGCCTTCCCTGGGGTGTGTAGGAGCCCGTCAGGAGCCCCAGCCTTCCCTGGGATATGGAGGAGCCCGTCAGGAGCCCTGTTACTCACCTGCTTCTTCACATTCTCAATTTCTGATCGCAGTCTCTGGATGAGCCGGGTCAACTCAGAGATCTCGTTCCTGGTGTGTTTGAGGTCATCCCCATGGCGACCAGCTGCCAGCTGCAGCTCCTGGAACTGTAGGTGGGAAGTAGTAAGGCATACATATGACTTGAGGATGTCTGAGCTTACTCTAGTACAGAAACAGTCCTTTGCTTGGGGCCATGTGGCAGAAGAGGCAAGGGACACCCTCCCCATCCCCAGCTCATAGCCTCTTTGTCTTTAATCATCTGTCCCCGGGAGTATTCATGTCCCTTAAGCCTGGCCGATCTTCCTGAGGGTTGGATTTGGCACAGGACTCTTGGAAGTCCCACCTCTCCACACTACATCATTGTAAGATGCCTCCCCAGCTAAGGCCCTCTCAGCCTGTAGCCCTTTCAAAGTCAAGATTCAAATTCCTAGCCTGGCATCAAGGCTCTCACTTCATGACCCTGCCTTCCTTTATCTGCTTCCTAGGCTTTGCCAAACAGTCCTTTGATATCTGCTCTTAAAGGACTCTCGTGCTCTTGTGCCTCTGAGGGAGTAGGAGCATTTCTCTCCTCCAGAACCCTTCCCCACAGGCTCTCTCTTCCTTACATAGCTGTAACCAGGCCAGATCAGGAGGTCTTCCCTAACCCTCTGATTAGGCACAATTCTGTTCCTGTGATTCTGGGCTTTAGCAGTCAGATCTCACTGACACATTTCCATACCTTCCTCAGTGGATGGATTTTCAGTACGTATAGCATAATATCCCTCCGGTACCCAAGGGAAAGATCTGATGAATGAGTAGGTGGCCAGATGGGTGAGGAGACAGTCAGTGGAATTTTCCCACTTCCCCTTCTCCCTGTCAGCTTAGCTGAGCACAGGCTATATGGACTGTATTATGGGGCGAGGAAGGAGGGCGAACTTAGCACTGAATATCAGCCATGAATCTCTGTCACCTCGTGCCGTTTGGCTTATCCATTGAACAGAGAATATCCCAGCTCAATCTCAGAGTTCAACTTAAAGGGAAAACAGAGCAGGTGTGGTCTTCGGCACTTCAGGGTGGTGTATTTATTGCCCTGCCTCCATCCCTGGATGTTCAGCCCTGATGTGGTTTAGCACCATCAGAAGTGACAGCACCGTGACCCCTTTCTCCTGAGTGCTCTTGGTGAGTCTCCTGCACCTGTAGCGCTCACTTATTCATCTCAGAATGGTGATGATGAAAACCAGTCTCACAACGCTGGTCAGCACCCAGCCACGGCATCCCTCTAGCTAAACCCATGATGAAGTGGAGGTACCAATAACCCATGCGCAAAAGGTCTCTAAACCCATCTGTGAGACTCGTCTTATTCTTCTGGAAAGGACTATGGAGATGACAGCCTGTGTTTGAGTGCTGGATCCTGACCACCCAAGGGGGTTAAATCCCATGGCCATTCCCAGCCCTGGCTGATGAGAGTAAATGGAGAAGGTCACTAGTCTGAGCCTTCATCCAAAAGTCTAGGCCTGTGTTGCCCCTTAGGCCCTGAAGGCTAGCCCTTCCCCAACAGGCTAAACCTCTCCATCGGAGACTGGGAAAGAGATGGGGAAGGAGAGATAAGGTCTCCTGGGGGTGATTTATCCAGAGAAAGAACCCAGGGAACAGCAAGGAACAATTAGAAAGTTACCATCATGATCAGAGAAACCAGATTATCTAAGAGTCACCTCCCACCCACACCCATGGGGAAGCTGAGATGTGAGGGATAGCAACGCCCTCTTCATCCGTGGAGGTGGACTTGAACGAAAAAAGTGGGGGTTGCCTGATCCCAGATGGCACTGAAGAGACCTGTGACTCACTGTAATGACAGAGCTGAGATACTGACATCTACACGCCCCTCCCCCCAAGGGTACTTCAGAGCTCTCTGCCTGCAGAAAGCAGATCCTGCCCAATCCCGCCCAGTCTTAATGCAAGACTCATTTGCTTCTTGCACTTTGTACCCTGAAATGAATGCTGTTGGTTTAAGAGGAGCCTAAGGACAGAGTTGTCTTCTCCTTTCTTGCTTCCCACAATGCCAAGGCCAATGTCGTATTCCGAGATAGCTGGAGGCCATGGTGAGTTATGGCACATAAAAAACTGAGACCAAACCAGATCGCCCTACACACACGCCACCCTACCTTGGTCTGGTACACCATCTCAGCCTCGGCTTTGCTCTTCAAGGCAATGTCTTCATACTGAGCACGGACTTCGGCAATGATGCTGTCCAGGTCCAGATTGCGGTTGTTGTCCATGGACAGGATGACAGATGTGTCGCTGATGTGGGACTGCATCTGAGCAATCTCCTACAGGGGAAGAAGAATACGTGGCATGCCTATGATAGCAGGGAAAGGTGGCAAAATGATATCCAGCTAGAATAACCCCAGGGACACCCCAAACAGGCACAAGCAGCATTCCCTAAAGCCCAAGATCAGAGCCCAATATTGCTTTGAAAAACTTTCCAGTAGCTGGAAAGCCAACTGAGAAGAAAATCCACATGTCTGTCCCAAGAGGGGGCAAGAGGGAGGAGAGTGAAGGAAAATAGCTTGGTCAGCTATCGCCCAGTCTTTGAACTACAAAGCCCTCAGCACCCAAATGCTGGAGGGCTCCTGGGCCCCTTTAAACGGACTGATAAATAGGTACCTTATCATCACAAGTCCTTCCCGAATCCAAAGCTAGAGGCGAGGACAAGCCTTACCCCTTCGTACAGACATTTGAGGAACTTGATCTCTCCATCCAGAGCGTCCACCTTGGCCTGCAGCTCCACCTTGCTCATGTATGCTGCATCCACATCCTAAGGAAATCCAGACACTTCCTACTGACCCGTCTCCCTTAAAGCCCCCATCCTGTGGCTAACTGTCCCAGGGAGAGACTCAAGACCCCGGGGGAAGAGCTTGACTTCAGCCCAGACTCACAGTGAGAGAGGCTACAGACCCTGTTCCTCCCCACAGCAACTTGTCTGAGATGTGGTGGCCATCCACACGTGTCCATTTACACAGCCGTGAAGAAGATGGCTAAGTAACCTGTGCTAGACCAGCAGCAGTGTCTACGATGGACGCAGCCAGCCTCCGTCTCTGGCTTGTCAGCCCCAAGCCCTCTGCTCTTGCCCCTGCAGCCACCATGGGGGACAGAGGCCAGGTGCCCTTCTCACCTTCTTAAGCACCACAAATTCATTCTCAGCGGTTGTACGCTTGTTTATTTCTTCTTCATACCTGTGAGGAAAGCGTCAGTGAACAGGGGCTGGGTGTGCCCTTGTTTGTGCGCCTATATCTGTGTGTTCTCACTGAGAAATACAAGATGGCTGAATTGTGGACCCTGAAACAGGTGCTTTCAGCTGTCCCAGCTTGGTAGGGTTGCTTAGCTGGGTATCAGTAGGGACCTGCGCTTGGTGGCTGGAGAATTTGGGTCTAGGTTTCTTCTGACACCTAGGGAGTGAGTCCATTTTTCCTCCTCCTTTTCAGCATCCAAATCAAAGGAACAGGACAATACCACTCCAACCTGAGATGGAAGTTCAGAAAGCTAGAACTACCCGCACCCAGGTCAAGAAAGAATGACTCAGATGCTCAGGACCCAGTGAGAGGAGAAGCTCAATTGGAGCTCTACGTCTTGCTCTGCTGGAGTTTTCCTTGGAGCTTGGGACACCCTGGGTGAGCTTAGGAACTGAAGCTCTGTGTTGAACACATACAAGGTCTCTCTCTAGAAAGGTTAGGAAGCAACGCATGAAAGAGAAAACTGCTTTCGATGGCATCTGCCCAGCAGGTTGGGTATCCACAGTCCAGCCCATTTGGTTATGCCCATGAAGGCTCTATCTTGCCGGGTGAACTCAGATGGCTTGCCGCGGAGGCCAGATGCAAAAGTCCCAGGACCTGCTTAGAAAGCCCCACCCCAGAAGCCAGTTAGAGACATAGTGTCCTCACTCACCTCTTCTTGCAGTCCTCCACAGCATCTCGCATGCCCCTCAGCTCCGAGTCCAGCCTCACCCTGTCCCCAGACAGAGTATCCAGCTGCTTTTGCAGGCTGCTGATATGGGCCTCATACACAGGCTCCAGGTTCTTCCTGCAGTTGTTCAGGTCCAGCTGCTGCAGCAGCTCCCACTTGGTCTCCAGCACCTGGTTCTGCTGCTCCAGGAAGCGCACCTGCAAGCCAAACCCACAGCCCACTGTTCCCTCTCTACAGCCAACAGGAAGGAAGGGATGGGAGACTTTCTTTCCAGAGGAAAAGGATGGGTTTTGATCTGCTGTGTGACCTTTGAAGGTGAGCTCCGGGAGAAAAATGACACTCACGTACCCCCCTCCCCCGTCAATGTTCAGTCTGGCAGCCTGGAGGCAGCTCTGGAGGTCGTGAGGAGCCCAATATGCATTTATCTCCAACCTGTTACAGTGTTGGCTGTTTGTCTCCTGGCCCAGTTTAAACCTGCTGGGTAAGTATTGATGGGTTGCAGGAAAGTCTTTCTGTGGCAAGCTCTTAGATGTGAATTTGCCTGCCAGCTTCCCAGGGTGGGCCTGGGGACCTCATCTGTTTGCCTGCTCTCTCTCCACACCTGTGGCTTCCCCCACCCTACCTGGAAGCCAGGTACCCAACTGAACTGGGGTCTTAAGCTCTCCTCTTAGATTTGCCAGGATGTTTCCATTGTTAAAGACTCACCTACCCCTTGCTCCTTGGTGCTCAGACTTGTGTAATCATCAGTGTTCCTAGAGCTCTTCAAAATGCAGAATGCATAGGGTCTGGCATTCCACCCCTTCCAAGGCCACTGCCGGTCTCTCCTCTACCTCCTAAGTCCCACTGGCTCTGCCCCCACTTAGGCACTTCTTTACCAAGAGTTCACTTGCTCTGCTTCCTAGAGACCTTCCAAATAAAGCTGTCTCAAGCTCCTTGCAAGCCTTTGGTCCTGTCCCTCAGTCCTGATGTCTAAGATATTGTCTGTTTCCTCTCTACTCTGTCCTGAACTATGTCTGTATCCTGGGAAAGCCCCCCACCCCCCGGCCAGGGCAGTGAAAGTGCAGGAAGAAAGGAGTACTTAGCTATCAGCTGTCCCACCTTGTCGATGAAGGAGGCGAACTTGTTGTTCAGAGCCTTGATCTGCTCCCGCTCCTGCGCGCGCACTTTCTGGATCTCCGGGTCCAGCTCCACATTGAGTGGAGCCAGCAGGCTCTTGTTGACAGTGACCTGGTGGATGCCTCCCGGCAGACACAGGGATGGGTTTGAAGGCCCCAGAGCCCCACTGCCAAACATACTACCAGCAAAGCCACTCGCCCTATTCCGTCCAAACCCATATCCCCCTGTGCGCCCGCTAACGCCAGCCACATTGAAGGAGATGCTCCTGGCACCCCTCAGGCTGTAGAGGCTCCGACTGCTGAAGCCCCCACCGAGCCCTTTGCCCCCTGCCCGGTAAGAGGATGAGCTGCTGGACAGCACAGCTGAGCAGCCGCTGAAGCCCCTGTTGCCAGCTCCAGGCTTGCAGGTGAATTGACGGTTCATCATGGAGAAGCCACAGAGTGGGTTTGCGATGCACAACCTTCCCAAAGAGACAGCGACCTGTTCACCCGCTTGTGATCTCGGCCTTCCCTTATAGAGCTCAAGAGAACAATTGCCCTAATTGGTGGGTTTAGTTTGCCTGGAAGGAAAAAAATCATTTTCTCCTATCAAAATCAGAGACATGGGGTAACTTGAAAACTCCCAAAGTGCTGGCTTGCAAGTCTTCTGCATGTAATTGAGTCTTATCTTATTAGCATGGGGTAATTAGCTGGCTATATTATCCCCAGAAGATCTTGGCTAGGAAGCTTGTCCTGATCCCTACGTACTTCTTCAGAGGGCTGGGCGAGTGGGAGTGCTGAGGAGACTGCTAATTGTCAGTGTGTCTCTGAGAAACCCCGCACCTGGGCCAGCACCAGCTCACCTGATTCAGGGACCCCGACTGTCGCTTTCATGTGGTTAGGAAGTCCCAAGGCCTGGCTTTCCAAGGCTGCCAGAGATGGTTCTCAGGTCCGACTTGCCAGGGGTGCAGAATGGGAAATGATCCAAATCGAGACTCCACCCTCTGGCAGTGAAGCTTCCTGCTGTGCCCTCAGGGTAGGTCCCTTGCTCCCCTGTGCCAGCCGGGTGCCTGCCTGCCTCCACCCCAGTCTTGGAGCCTCAGAGTGACGTCATCACCACTGTTTTGCAGTGTAGAGAGCTCCTTGCACATAGCATGCTCTGCAGAGAGATGGTAAGTCTCCAGTTCATAAGCGGGAAAGCTGAGGGCTTCATTCCTGTAGCAAACGTTTCATAAATCCTTTCTCTGTAAGAATCTCAGAAGATGAAAATCACCTAGAAACACACAGGCCTCTTGATGTGGGATTCCCCTCTGGATGCTATAAATATATTTTATTGCCATTGGTTAATGAAGAAGCTGCTTTGGCCCATGGCAGGGCGGAATAGCAAGGCAGGAAATCCAAGCAGGGACAGAGGAGTCAGGTCAGACGCCTGTCAGTCACTGAGGAAATAAGACATAAAAAAATAAGGTAAACCACAGCCACGTAGCAATACATAGACTAATTGAAATGAGTTCATTTAAGATATAAGAGCTAGCTAGAAATATGCCTAAGTCATCAGCCAAACAGTGCTGTAATTACTATAGTTTCTGTGTGATTATTTGGGTCTGGGAGGCCAGAAAATGAAAGCATGGTCTCTACTTACAATCTCTGTCGTAAGGATTTCCCCTTTGGACTTCCGACTCCATGTTCTGAGCCACACCAGCCTTTCCATGAGCCCACCCTAATGGCCAACCAGCTGCTGCTTCCTTAGCACACACATTCGCTCAGTCAGTTAGCAAACATCTGAGACTGAGCACCCCAGGTGTTGCGCTGTGTTCTGGAATCCTGTACTAAGAAGACCAAACATCGCTCAGAATTCTAGGAGGCAGTTAAATTATCATTAGACCCCTGACGCTGCCAATGCACGGGACCCAAGAGTTTTACAATCCCCAAACCTCAGATATACCCACAGTCAGCAATTTCCTCCTTAAACCCAGCATCCCACGAGTGCAGCACCTGACTGCAGTTTCTACAGTGGCGATGAGTGTCCAACATTGTCGCACCAAGCAAATGCAGCCTTCTTTATGCAAATTAGCTCTTCTCTGGTATGAAAAATTGTTTCCCTAGATGTTCCCAGTTTCACTACAGGCAATGGCCACTGTCAATTTTTTAATCTTTTCTCCTGATCATAAAAGTTCTCATCCTCCCCAGGCTTCCTCACGAGAGAGGCAGAGTGCATGAGGACAAAGACAACAGCGTCCTGGTTCAGATGCTGAACACTGCAGCCAAGCCCACCCTGAAAGCCCCGACTGACTCCTATGGCAGGCCCTGAAAACCCTCCCTGGCTCATTGACCGCTCTTCAACCAATCATCTCTGCCCAGGAATGGTATCCAATACTCAGATCTAACTAGTGTTAGTATTTAGAAATTGCCAGAAATGATGACTTTCCCATGCAGTTTGTTAGATCAATGTGGTGGTGTGGAGACAAAGCAGACGGGCAGCCTTCTAAAGAGGACAGGACACAGACCCAACCACAGGGAGCTGAGGCCCAAGTCTCATGGATTTGTAGAATGGCACAGGCATGCTGTACCTTACTTCAAGCTGGTCTCTGCCGACTGTGTGGTCCCAGGACAAGATTGCTTCTGCCGTGTCCTTCCTTCATCCCTAGAGAGGAAACATATGAGTTAGGCCTCCAGGAGTGAACAGAAGCAACAGCACCCAAAGGTGACTTTGGATGGTTCAAGGAAAATGTCTGTAGGTTAAGGGGGCAGGGGAGAGATGGCAGTTGTGTCTACTGAACATGCTGATAGTTGCTAGCTAAAATTAGATAGTGTTGGGATCCAAGCTGATCCAGGGCTTTTTCGGGGGCTCAGATGAAAGGATAAAGGCGTGCTGAATATTTTTATGTCAATTTGACACAAGCCGAAGTCATCTAAGAGGAGGGAACCTCAATTAAGAAAATGCCCCCCACAGGGTTGGAACCATGGCTAAAGCACTGACTACTCTTCCAGGGGACCTGGTTTCAATTCCCAGCACCCACATGGAGGCTAAAATTGTCTGTAAGTCTAAGATCTGACACTCTCACACAGACATGCATGCACCAAATGCACCAAATTTAAAAATAAATTTTTAAAAAGAAAGAAAGATAATGCCTCCATAATATTCAGCTGCAGACAAGCCTGTAGGGCATTTCTTAATTAATGATTGATGCAGGAGGACCCTACCCATTGTGGATGGTGCCACCCTAGGCTGGTGGTCCTGAATTCTGTAAAAAAGCAGGCTGAACAAGCCATGAGGAGCAAGTCAGTAAGTAGCACCCTGTGGTGATATTTTCTTTGTGATCTAACAAATAAAGCTTGCCAGAAGATCAGAGTGCAGAGCTAGCTGTACTAGCTAGCCAAAAGAGGTCGGGCAGTGATGGCACACACTTACTCCCAGCTCTGGGGAGACAGAAGCAGACAGATCTCTTTTAGTTCAAGACCACCTTGGGCTACGTGAAATTGATCCAGTCTAAAAGAGAAACAGAGCCAGGCAGTGATGGCTCACACCTTTAATCCCAGTACTTGGGAGTCACACGCCTTTAATCCCAGCACTAGGAAGGTGAGGCAGGAAGGAACATGGCTGGGCCAAGAGAGGAATATAAGGTGGGAGGAGACAGGAGCTCAGAGCAGTCTGAGGATGCAGTCTGTGTAGGAGCCCACAGAAGTGTATCCGTCCCACCTTGACTAAAGGTCAGAGAGCTCAGACCTGTTCTTGCTCCTTCAAGGTTATATGACAGAAGGTTTGACCCGAGGTGTGACTGCTGACTGGATGACCTAGCCTGTGGTTACCTGGTGTTCTGGGTATTAAGAAGGTAATTAGTTTGTGCCTTGTATCATGGTAAAGAAGTCTTTTGCCTTCCCCCTTCTGTTTGGATTGGGGTCCATAAAGGCTTTGAGAAATAAATGCAAGGCGAATCTCAGTAGTTACGGGATGCCCTCCCGATTCTATCACTTGTCTGTGTCTATTTCTTCCCCAATCCTCACTCTTCCCTACAACGGGCGAATATGTCGGGCTGGACATGACAAGCCTGTGCGTGCTGTCCGAGGATTTGCAGAGACAGGATCACCCCTTTGGCCTGAGCATTGGTAGAGGTGAGAACTCTCATGGCTGGCTGCTCTGCTTCTCTGATTCTTTAGCTTTCTCCTTCTAATAGCTGACTCTGAGTTTTTATTATTAACACCAATTTGTGCTACAGCTCCCCTCCATGGTCTCTGCATCAGCTCCTACCTCTAGGTTCCTGCCCTGCTGGAGTCCCTGTCCTGATCTCCTTTGATGATGAACAAAGATATGATCTGGAAGTGCAGGCAAAATAAGCCCTTCCCCCCTCCCCAAGTTGCTTTTGGCTGTGGTGTTTTGTCACAGCAATAGTAACCCTAACTAAGACAAAAGGAAATGCTAGTTCTGTGTGCTTACCTAGGGGCAGAATTGTTAAGATCCAGTCTAGAGCTGGTAGAGCCTTGAAGGAGTTAGGGTTTTGGTTCCTGGGAACCCAGCTCCCCTCCTCACCAGGCAACTATGTCTGAGGTGTCCTGCGTTTCCCTCACCAGCATTGCTTGATTAAGCTTTCTGTTGACCTCGGAACATATTCCCTTCCAAATAATATACCGGGTACTTTACTTCTTAATAAACTTGCCTGGCATAAGCTATAAACATGATCTCCTGGTTCCAGTTTTTGTCTTCTGTATTTTATCATCCCAAGTTCTTTCCTTCACACCTCAAAGTTTGGAACCCTTATTCCTTTGTGATCAAGTAAAGAGAGTAAATTCCTATCGCTGAAGATGCCTCATGCTTGGCTTCAGGGCGTGTTGAACTCAAGCGGAGGCTGAACTGGAAGGTCTCTTCCTTCTGACGGGCTTTCACAGTGCTGCAAGGCACCAGCGCAGACTCTAGGGGAAACTGTCACCAACAGTCCTGCTCAGCTTTGAACCCTGAGTGCCCACAGATGAAACAGAAACACAACTGTTGACTGTCATGGGTGCAACCCACTGCTTTCTGTTTAAACTTAAGGCCTTCCCACAAGAGGGAACTCACATCTAGTTCCCGAAGTCAGGATAAAAGACAGAAGCTGGGAGATCATAGTACCTAGGAGAAAGCCACCATTACTGTTCAATGTATGTACCACACCTGACAGGTTAGTTTCTAAACATCAGTGTTACATCCAGAGATCAATGCTGCTATCAGCCTGAACTGACTGTGGAAGGAAACTTGGTTTTGCAGTAGGTGGTTACACTACAGAGACTTACACTGATCAAGCTCTTAAGAATGCTTGGTTGTTGCGGTAGCATAATGGCCCCATAATCAACCATAAAGGGGAGAAAATAATCAAGTATCTGCATCATCCTCTCCAAAACTCAGAGAGCATTGTGGAAGAGGAGGATGGACAGAAAAGGAAGTAGAGCATTGTGTAGCTATTTCCTCTGAACTAAAACATTCTCTCCTAGAGGGAGGCTTGTTAAGATTCAAGAACTAATCAAGCATGGTAGCACACCTTTTTGTCTCAGCACTTGGGAGGCAGAAGCAAATGGATCTCTGAGAGTTCCAGGTCAGTCAGGGCTACATTGTCTCAAAATAAAGAAATAATGACAAGAAAAAAAAGATTCAGGAAATAAATGAAACTTAGAAGGCCCAAGAAATAAGTGAAACTCACAGGTCTTAGGAAGATCCTAAAGCTTACAGGACTCAAAGGGTCCCTTCCCAGGGTTATATAAGCAGTTAAATCAATAGAGAGAAGAGACTGAGCAACCAAGCTACCTACATGTTGTGCCAAGAGTCCCAGAGATATAACTGTCGCAAATCATCACTCATGTAGTGGTGGACTTTTCTGCAATGCCGCTACCCCAGCATTGAGTCACTCATGGGTCTGTAAGTAAACCACTAAACTGGCTGATTCTCTAAGACTGTTCTACTTGGATATCCTCCTGGGCTTTACCTCCTGCCCCAGCTTTCTGCAGTCCAGAGCCTGGGTCAGGGAACAGCAGATCTCTGCACATTGCACTTCCTTCACATTCCTTGCCCTCCCCTGCCACACTTAGAATAACAAACAGGGAAAGATGCTGACTGCATGCTGGGGCAGGGGAGTCATTAGCATTCTTGCCCAGAGGTGGTATAACTGTTAGGAAGATAACCACCCCTTTTCTGCTTAGATTGGAGGCCCACTCTCCATAAAGAACTCATTAGAACTGTAACCCTAGTTAAAAGGTCACAGATAGGAAGGTCATAGGCTCTAAGTGGGGGAAACCTACTGCCGCTGCTTTGGTAAGGGACCATGTTGTCAAGCTGACTCTCAAAGGTTGATTTTTATTCCCAAGAGTAGTGCTGCTCTCAACCGCGATCAGAGATGCTTCTTTTTACAGTGGGCAGAGATAAGTGCAGAAACCCCAGCTGGTCAGCATACTAAGAATAGTAGATTGTTCAATGCTCAGCCCTAAGTGGGACTCTCCTTCTCTTCCAACCCCCATCCCTACATCCCTTCTTTCCTCCCTCCCTCCCACTCCTTCTCCATCCTTCCTTCTTCCTCTCCCCCCCCCCACGACAATACAGGGAATACTGAAGAATAGGGAGTGGAGAATGTAAAAGCTGTGGGGTATGAAGGAGGACTGTCTTCTGGATATGACAGGACCTCTGTAATCATGACACGTAGGGTATGAAGGAGGACTGTCTTCTAGATATCACAGGACCACTGTAATCATGGCGCTGTGGTCATCTAAGCCAGATCTGCAGGACACTATGGCTGTCAGGGAGGAGGAGAGCATAAGGCCCTATACCTAGGCTAAATAGTTATATCACTGCTGGAGGAAGGGGCTCTTATTTTAGGGTGTGGCCACTGATAAGTTGACTGTGACTCCACATCCATACACATGCAAGCAACTCTGATTAATTTCAGTGGGCTGTAAGAGATACTAAAGAAATAGATAGTAACAGGGAGACCTTTGGAACAAGGGTTCTAGAGGAAATGTGATAAGAGAAAATAGGGGGTGAATATTATCAAAATGCATTATAGATCTACACAAAATTATCAAAGAATAAATAAAAATAATTTTTAAATATGATAAAAAGCCAGAGAGATGGCTCAGTGGGTTAAGACACTTGGCTTGAAGCCTGAGGATCTGAGTTCAATCCCCAGGGCCCACATGGTACGAGAGAACTGACTTAAAAAATTGTCCTCTGACCTCCACACACCCACACATACATAAACACACACACACACACGCAAATAAATAAATAAGCGGGCTGAAGAGAAAACTCAGAGGTTAAGAACACTTGCTAACCTTGAGAGGATCCAGGTCAATCCCTAGCTCACAACCACCTGCATCTCCAGCTCCCAGGGATCTAACTACCTCTTCTGACTCCATGAGCATGAGGCCTGCACATTATACATATATGTACAAGCAGGCAAAACACTCATCCATGTAAGGTAAACAAATCCTAAAGTTATCCAAGTAAATGCAATAAAAGCTTTTAAAGAAATAAACTAATATTATACAATAAGCAGGTATTAGTCTGTAAAATACAAGCAGCCTCATAAGCTTCAGAGTTCAGTGAGGGAAGGTGAAGCTGCCCTTAGAAGAAAGCCAAGGGGGCAGAGAAGGTGGCACAGTCAACACAGGGCTTTCCTGAGTTTGCCCAGAATTCAGGTAAAGATCCACGTGTGGTGGGATGGGAGGTAGAGACGGGTAAATTGTGGGAGCCTAGACTACTTGTCAAAGTTCCAGGCCAATGAAAGAGCTCTCTTCCACAAAAGTGGATAGAATCTAAGAAATGATGCCTGAGGTGATCTAAAGACCTTTGTGTATTCAAGAACACACACACACATACAGAGCGGGTGCGGGGGAGGGAGTATAACAAGGCAGGCCGAGAACTTAAACTCTTTTGGTCATTCAGTAGCCATTTGTCCAGCTGCCCGAGTGAGTATTTTGGGCTTGGGCTTCTCTTATCCACTGGTTGCATAGGCCAGGAAAGTAAGACTATCGCACAGACCATTGGCTTCATCTCTGGCCCCTAATTCTCCTCTTTTCCCTGAGACTGCAGACCTGGAAGCAGCCACTTGAGATAGATAATACACACACACACACACACACACACACACACACACACACACACACATGCGGCAGAATTTAGCACAACGTCTCCTAGACCAAGCTAAGCTATCCTAGTTCTATACCTTCTCTACTCGGCCAGGCTCTGTGTTATTACTCAAAGGGACTAAACAGTCATCTATAGAATATCCCATCCAAACAGAAAAGAATATACCTTCTTCTCAGCACCTCATGGAACCTTCTCAACAATTGACCACATACTCAGTAACAAAACAAACCTCAACAAATAGAGAAAAATTGGAATAACCCAATGTCCCTTATTAGATCACCATGCTTTAAAACTAAAAGTCAACAGCAATACCAATTCCAGAAAGCCCACAAACACATGGAAATTAAACAATGTGCACCTGAATCATCAATCGGTCAAGGAAGAAATAAACGGGGAAATTAAAGACTCCCTAAAATTCAATGAAAATGACCACACAACATACCCAAATTATGGGACACAATGAAAGCAGTGTTAAGAGGAAAGTTCATAGCACCAAATGCTTAGATAAAGAAGCTGAAAAAATTCCACACTAGTGAATTAATTGAACATTTGAAAACTTTAGAACAAAAAGAATCAAATTCACCTAAGAGAACTAGATGGCAGGAAATAATCAAATTCAGAGCTGAAATCAACAAAATAGAAACAAAGAAAACAACACAAAGAATCAATGAGACAAAGAGTTGGTTCTTCGAGAAAATCAACAAAATAGACAAACCTTTATCCAAACTAACCAAAAAGAAGAGAGAGAATATCCAAATTAACAAAATCAGAAATGAAAAGGGGACATAACAACAGACATGGAGGAAATGCAGAGAATCATCAGGTCATATTTCAAAAATCTATACTCCACAAAATTGGAAAAATTAAAGAAAATGGACAACTTTCTGGATAAATATCACTTACCAAAATTAAATCAAGACCAGAAAAGCAAATTAAACAGACCTATAACTGCTGAAGTAATAGAAACAGTCATCAAAAGTCTCCCAACCAAAAAAAGAAACCCAGGACCAGATGGTTTCAGCTCAGATTTCTACAAGATTTTCAAAGAAGAGCTAATAACAATACTCCTCAAATTATTCGACACAATAAAAACAGAAGGAACATTGCCAAACTCTTTTTATGAGGCTACAATTACCCTGATACTCAAACCACAGAAAGACATTATTAAGAAAGAAAATTACAAACCAATATCACTCATGAACATTGATGCAAAAATACTAAATAAAATACTGGCAAATCGAATCCAAGAACACATCAGAATCATCATCCACCATGACCAAGTCGGCTTCATCCCAGAGATGCAGGGAAGGTTCGACATACAAAAATCTGTCAACGTAATTCACAATATAAACAAACTAAAAAATAAAAAGCACATGATCATCTCATTAGATGCAGAAGAAGCTTTCGACAAAATACAATATCCCTTCATGATAAAGGTCTTGGAGAGAGCTCTGATACAAGAAACATTCCTAAATATAATAAAGGCAATATAAAGCAAGCCAGCAGCCAACATCAAACTAAATGGAGAGAAACTCACAGTGATCCCACTGAAATCAGGTACATGACAAGGTTGTCCACTCTCTCCATATCTATTCAATATAGTTCTTGAGGTCCTAAAAGAGCAATAAGACATCAAAAAGAGATCAAAGGGATACAAACTGGAAAAGAAGAAGTCAAACTCTCACTATTTGCTGATGATATGATAGTTTACATAAGCAACCCCAAAAATTCTACCAAGAAGCTTCTACAACTCATAAACACTTTCAGTAATGTAGCAGGATACAAGATTAACTCAAAAAAAAATAGTATTCCTCCTGTACACAAATGATAAAAGGGCTGAGAAATAAATCAAAGAAACATCACCCTTCCCAATAGCCACAAATAACACAAAATATCTCAGAGTAAATCTAACCAAAAAGTGGAAGACTTGTATGACAAAAACTTTAAATCTTTGAAGAAGGAAATTGAAGAAGACACCAGAAAGTAGAAAGATCTCCCATGCTCTTGGGAAGATAGAATTAACATAGTAAAAATGGCAATCTTACCAAAAGCAATCTACAGGTTCAATGCAATGCCAATAAAAATCCCACCAAAATTCTTCACATACCTTGAAAGAACAGTACTTAACTTCATATGGAAAAGCAAAATACCCAGGATAGCCCAAACAATCCTGGGCAATAAAAGAACTTCTTGAGGCATCATAATCTCTGACTTCAAACTCTACTACAGAGCTGCAGTACTGAAAACAACCTGGTATTGGCATAAAAGTAGACAGGAGGGCCAATGGAACAGAATTGAAGACCAAGATATTAATCAGCACACTTTTGAACACCTGATTTTGACAAAGAAGCAAAAAATATCAAATGGAAAAAAGAAAGCATATTTAACAAGTGGTGCTAGCATAACTGGATATCAACATGTAGAAGAATGAAAATAGACCCGTATCTATCACCATACACAAAACTCAAGTCCAAATGGATCAAAGACCTCAACATAAAGCCAGCCACACTGAACCCTGTAGAAAAGAAAGTGGGAAGTACACTTGAACGCATTGGTACAGGGAACCACTTCCTAAATGTAACCCCAGCAGCACAGACACTGAGAGAAACAATTAATTAATGGGACCTCCTGAAACTGAAAACCTTCTGTAAAGCAAAGGACACTGTCAACAAGACAAAACAACAACCTACAGAATGGAAAAAGATCTTCACCAAGTGGTCTAATCTCCAAAATATACAAAGAACTCAAGAAATTGGTCACCAAAAGAACACATAATCCAATAAAAAAAATTGGAGTACAGACCTAAACAGAGAACTCTCAACAGAGGAATCTAAAATGACTGAAAGACACTTAAAGAAATGTTCAACATCATTAGTCATCAGAGAAATGCAAATCAAAACAACTCTGAGATTCCATTTTACACCTGTAAGAATGGCCAAGATCAAAAACACTGATGACAGCTTATGCTCGAGAGGTTGTGGGGAAAAGGGAACTCTTCTGCATTGCTGGTGGGAGTGTAAGCGGGTACAACCCCTTGGATGTCAGTGTGACAATTTCCCAGAAAATAGGGAAACAACCTTTCTCAAGACCCAGTAATACCACTTTTAGGTATATATCCAAAGGATGCTCAATAGTACCACAAGAACATGTGCTCAACTATGTTCAAAAAGCTTTGTTTGTCATAGCCAGAACCTAGAAACAACCTAAATGCCCTTCCACCAAAGAATGGATAAAGAAAACATGGTATATTTACACAATGGAATACTACACAGCAGAAAAAAAAAAACGACATCTTGAAATTTGCAGGCAAATGGATGAAGCTAGAAAACATTATTTTGAGTGAGGTAACCCAGACCCAGAAAGACAATTATCACATGTACTCACTCATAGGTGGTTTTTTTTTCATAGGTGGTTTTTAAACATAAATCAAAGAAAACAGCTCACAAACCACAATCCCAGAGAACTTAGACAACAATGAGGACACTAGGAGAGACTTACAAAGATCTAATCTACATCGGAAGTAGAAAAACACAAGATCTCCTGAGTAAATTGGGAGCATGGGGACCATGGGAGAGGTCTAAAGGGGAGGGGAGAGGCAGGGAGGGGAGCAGAGAAAAATGTAGAGCTCTACAAAAATCAATAAAGTACAAAAGTGAAAAAAAATACTGTTCACTTTTGATCGTTTTTAGTTTATTTATTTTATGTATACGTGAGTTTTGTCTACATGTTCTTCATATACCACAGGCATACCTGACGTCAATGGAAGGCTGAAAAGGGCATCTGACCCCCAAGCACTAGGGTTACAGATGGTTGTGAGCTGACATGTGGGTGCTGTGAATCAAACCAGAGACCTCTGGAAGAGAAAGCGGTGCTTTTAGCTGAGCCATTGCCCCAGCCCTATGTTCACTTTTCCCACTGACATTTCACAAATTTAAGTCTATACCCTTCCCATCTGCATAACGCCCGCATGTTCCCTAACATCCTCAAGTCGTCAGATGCCAGTCCTGTTAGGTGCTCGACAAAGGTGATACTCTTAATCCTCACAGCATCACGAGTGTGTAGTTATTACTAACATCTTTGTGTTTCAGAAGTAGACACTAAGGATCAAAAGATTAAGTGCTTTTCCAAAACAATGCAACCAGTTATTGGTAGAAGCTTGATTTGAACCGTGGCCAAGCAGTTTCAATGCACACGTGTAGACTTGAATCAAGTACTGAGTCTGTGAGTGCCCAAGGGGACACACAGTGACAGCCCTGTGTGGAATGGGTGAGTGCTCAGACTTTCAGGCAGCACCTCCTACTATGTCTTTCAGTGGAAAGTAATAAAATACTTTTGGAGATTATCAAGTTACAAATATTGCCAGCGTTTGTGAATCAACAGAACACGAAAATGCTAGTCAATACTAGTCAAATTCTTTAGGACTTTGTACACACACAGTCATCGAATGTAGAAGAAAATTAATCTTGTTTCCATCTTCCAACTTGTATGTTTTAGATTTCTTATACTGTTTAGGAGCCCCAATATAATACTAAATAAGATTAGTATCTGTTCCCAATCTTAGAAAAAAGCGTTAAGACCCTCAACATTTAATGCTTGCTGTAAGGGATGTCTCTCTCTCTCTCTCTCTCTCTCTCTCTCTCTCTCTCTCTCTATCTCTCATCATCATCATCATCATCCCCATGTCACTGTAGAAGATTTACAACCCAAAATATGATGAGGGGGGCTGGCAATCTGGAGATCATAGTTAAATCCAAAAACCAAGTCCCAAGTCCACCTTCCAGAGTCACCTTCTTGCTTGTTCAGTGTGTGCTGTCTGATTTTGTAATAAATGGACATTCAGTTTTACCAAAGGCCTTTGCATTTGTTCAGATGCTATGTGTGGTTTTCTTCTATAATACAATATTGCAAATATGGTCTTTTCCTTTCTGGAGAGTGAATTGAGTAACTAAGTATTAATGTTGACTAACCTTTCCTTTCTGGGATAAACCTCCTGTCTACATAACCCTAGGCCAAATTTGTTCATATCTTCTTGAAAATTTTGGAATCTATGTGTTGGAGAGAGATGAACATATTTAAGTTTTTTACAATGTCTTTGTGTGGTCCCATAAAACAAGATGGGGGGGTATTGACTATTCTGTCTTTTGGAAGAGTTTGCATAGAATTGGTATTATTTTGTAATTAATCCTTCATGTCCTTTAGGGCCTGGATGTGCAGCCATTGCATCTATGAAGCCTTCCCCATTCTCACAACACCGACCAATAAAAATATTAATAATAATAGATATTCTTATTATCATAAGGAGACACTGCTGCCTGTGGTGAGGGTACAGGCCCTAAAGAGTAGGTAGACATCTTACATATTCATTTTATCTTTCTAATAGCCCTATAAAGAGATGCTATTTTATTGGGTTTTTGTTTGTTTGTTTGTTTTGTTTTGTTTGTTTTTCAAAACAAGGTTCCTCTGTAGCTTTGGAACCTGTCCTGGAACTAGCTCTTGTAGATCAGGCTGATCTCAAACTCACAGAGGTCCTCCTGCTTCTGCCCCCCGAGTGCTGAGATTAAAGGTGTGCGCCACTACTGCCCAGCCTGTTTTATTGTTTTATAAATGTGTAAACCCAGGCTATGAATTGTTAAATAATGTACACAAGGTCTTATGTTCTCTCATCTGATCTTTACTTTTTGTACTAAGAGCCTACTGAGAGAGACCCCAGAATAGCCTCCCATTCATGCATACCCCATCACATCTGTGCCCACACAAGCTTTGGCCCAGACTGCTCCTGAAGAGCCCTGGGAGGCACATCCCATGTCCCAACCCCACCCACCAAACCACAGAGACTCTGGAGCAGCATCCCCTCATGTGTAACCATTTCTCCACTACATCTGTGACCACTGGACCCTGGCCCATACTGCCCCTGGAGAGCATCTGTGACCACTGAACCTTGACTCACACTGCCCCTGGAAAGAACCTCAGCCCAGCCTAAACCTGGAGGAGCCCCAGAACTGTGTCAGAATCCACTAGAGGCACAGACCCGCCTGCACCTGGAAGAAAAGCAATCACCTAAGCCACAGACCCCACCTTCACCAATTGGAGGACAAGGGACCTCCTGAAGCACAAGCCCCACCTGCACCCACTGGAGGAAGAGATGGGCAGACAGCAGTGTGAGAACACATCCAACAACATAAAGACCAATATGGCACCACCAGAACCTAGTGGTCCTATAAAAAAAGGACCTGAACATCCTAACACAGAAGAAGTAGAAGAAAACAATCTTAAATATAACTTTTTAAAGATGATAGAGATGCTTAAAGAGGAAATGAAAAATTCTCTTAAAGCAATGGAGGAAAAGACAAACAAAAAATTGGAGGAAATCAATAAACCTCTTAAAGAACCCCCCCAAAAAAAACATTAAACAGTGAAGCAAGCAGATCAAACAGTTCAAGATTTGAAAACAAATAGAGGCAACAAAGAAAACACAAACCGAGGGAATTCTGGAAATGAAAAATCTGGGTAAACAAACAGGAACTACAGATGCAAGCATAACCAACAGAATATAGGAGATGGAAGAGAGAATCTCAGGTGTTGAAGATATGATAGAGGAAATAGATTAATTAGTCAAAGAAATTGTTAAATCCAACAAATCCTTAACACAAAACATCCAGAAAATCTTGGACACCATTAAAAGATCAAACCTAAGAAAAATAGGGATAGAAAAATGAGAACACCAGCTTAAAGGCACAGAAAATATATTCAACAAAATCATAGAAGAAAAGTCTCCCAACCTAAAGAAGTATATGCCTACAAAGGTACAAGAAGCTTACAGAACACCAGAAAAAAAGACCCCTTGCCATATAATAATCAACATTAAACATATAGAATAAAGAAAGAATATTAAGAGCTACAAAAGAAAAGGACCAAGTAACATATTAAAGGTGGACCTAACAGAATTACACCTGACTTCTCAATAGAAACTCTGAAAGCCAGAAAGTCCTGGGCAGATGTGCTGCAGACACTGAGAGACCACAGATGCAAGCCTAGACTACTATACCCAGCAAAGCTTCTAGTCATCATAGATGAGAAAACAAGATATTCCATGACAAAACAAGATATAAACAATACCTATCCACAAATACAGATTTGCAGAAAGTACTAGAAGAAAAACTCCAACCCAAGGAAATGCATGAAAAAACAGGCAACAGATAACCTCAAACGTCACACCAGCAAACTCCAAAAAGGGGAAACACACAAACACTACCACTGAAAAATAACAAGTATAAACAATCACTGGTCATTAATATTTCTTAATATCAATGGACTCAATTCACCTATAAAAAGACACGGGTTAACAGAATGGATATGAAAACAGGATCCATCCTTCTGCTGCACACAAGAAACACACCTCAGTCTCAAAGACAGACATTACATCAGTGTAAAATGGACCTAAGAAACAAGTGGGTGTGGCTATCCTAATATCTAACAAAATAGACTTCAAACTAAAATCAATCAGAAGAGATGGAGAAGAACACTTTGTATTCATCACAGGGAAAATCCATCAAGATGAAATTTCAGTTCTGAACATCCATGCCCCAAATACAAGAGCACCCACATTTGTAAAATGAACATTACTAAAGCTTAAATCGCACAGCAGACCCCACACACTAACAGTAGGAGACTTCAGCACCCAACTCTTCCCAATTGACAGGTCAACCAGACAGAAGCTTAACAGAGAAATACGAGAACTAACAGATGTCATGACTCAAATAAACTTTATACAGACTATTTTACCCAAACACAAAAGAATATACTTTCTTCTCAGTATCTCATGGAACCTTCTCTAAAATTGACCAAATACTCGGTCACAAAGCAAGCCTCAACAGATACAAAAAATTGGAGTAACCCCCTGTATCTTATCGGATCAGCATGGTTTAAAGTTAGGATTCAACATCACTAATCACTAATCGCAGAAAGCCTACAAACTCATGGAAACTGAACAGTGCCCAACTGAATCCTTCTGGGTTAAGGAAGAAATAAAGAAAGAAATTAAAGACTTCCTAGAATTCAACAAAAATGAAGGCACGACTTACCTGAACCTATGGAACACCAAAATGAAAGCAGTGCTGAGAGGAAAATTCATAGCACTAAGTGTCCATATAGAGAAAACAGAGAGAGCTCATATTAGAGAATTAACAACACACCTGAAATCTCTAGAACAAAAAGAAGCAGACTCACCCAGAAGGAGTAGACAACAGGAAATGATCAAAATGAGGGCTGAAATAAATAAAATAGAAACAAAGAGAAAAATACAAAGAATCAATGAAACAAAGAGTTGATTCTTCAAGAATATCAACAAGATAGATAAACTCATATCTAAACTAACCAGAGAGTAGAGACAGAATATCCAAATTAACAAAGTCAGAAATGGAAAGGGGGACATAACAACAGACAAAGAGGAAATCCAAGGAACCATTAGGTCATACTGTGAAAACCTGTACTCCATAAAATTGAAAAATCTAAAGAAATGAACAATTTTCTGGATAGGTACCATATACCAAAACTAAATAATGACCATATAAACAATTTAAATAGATCTATAAACCCTAAGGAAATAGAAGCAGTCATCAGAAGTCTCTCAACCAAAAAAGCCCAGGGCCAAATGGTTTCAGTACAGAATTCTATCAGAATTTCAAAGAAGAGCTAATACTTATACTCCTCAAATTATTCCACACAATAGAAACAGAAGGAACATTGCCAAACTCTTTTTGTGAGGTTATAGTTACCCTGATACCCAAACCACACAAAGATTCAACTAAAAACAAGAACTACAATCCAATCTCCCTTATGAACATTGAAACAAAATACTCAATAAAATACTGGCACACCAAATGCAAGAACACATCAAAAAAAAATCCACCACGGTCAAGTAAGCTTCATTCCAGAGATGCAGGGATGGTTCAACAAACAAAAATCAGTCAATCTAACCCACCATAAAAATAAACTGAAAGAAAAAAACCACATGATCATCTCACTAGATACTGAAAAGGCCTTTGGCAAAATCCAACACGCCTTTATGATAAAGGTTTTGGAGAGATCATGGATACAAGAAACATATCTAAACATAATAAAAGCTATATACAGCAGGCCAACAACCAACATCAAATTAAATGTAGAGAAACTCGAAGTGATTCCACTAACATCAGGAACAAGACAAGGCTGTCCACTCTCTCCCTATCTATTCAGTTTAGTACTCAAAATTCTAGCTAGAACAATAAGACAACAAAAGGAGATCAAGGGGAACAATTTGTAAAGGAAGAAGTCAAATTTTTGCTATTTGTAGATGATATGATAGTATGATAAGTGACCTCAAAAATTATACTAGGAGACTCCTACAACTGATAGACATCTTCAGTAATGTGGCAGAATACACAATCAACTCAAAAAAAGTAAATCAGTTGCCTTCCCATATACAAATGATAAAAGGGCTGAGAAAAAAATCAGAGAAACATCACCTTTTACAATAGCCGCAAATAACATAAAATATCTTGGGTTAAAACTAACCAAAGAAGTAAATGACCTGTATGAAAAGAACCTTAAGTATCTGAAAAAAGAAAATGAAGATAATATCAGAAAATGGAGAGATCGCCTACCTCTTGGATAGGTAGGATAAACATAATAAAAATGACAATCTTACCAAAAGCAATCTACAGATTCAATGCAATTCCCATCAAAATCCTAACACGATTATTCACAGACCTTGAAAGAGCAATACTCAACTTCATATGGAAAACAAACAAACAAACAAACAAGAGGATAGCCAAAACAATCCTGTACAATAAAGGAACCTCTGGAGGCATTACCATCACTGTCTTCAAGCTCTACTATAGAGCTATGGTAATGAAAATAGCTTGGTGTTGACATAAAAACAAACAAGTGGACCAATGGAATCAAATTGATTCCATATTAATCCACACACCAATGAACTCCTAATTTTTAGCAAAGAAGCTAAACTTATACAATGGAAAAATAAAGCATCTTCAACAAATGCTGCTGGCATAACTGAATGTCAACCTGTAGAAGAATGCAAATAGATCCATATCTATCCCCATGCACAAAACTCAAGTCCAAATTTATAAAATACCACAGCATAAATCCAGTCACACTGAAGCTCATTGAAGAGAAAGTGGGAAGTAGCCTTGAATAGACTGGCACAGGAGACCACTTCCTAAATATAACCCCAGCAGCACAGACACTGAGAGAAACAATAAATGGGACCTCCTGAAAATGAAAAGCTTCTGTAAGGCAAATGACACAGACAATAAGACAAAACGGCAGCCTATAGAATGGGAAAAAAAATCTTCACTAACCCCACATCATACAGAGTACTGATCTCCAATATATATAAAGAATTCAAGAAACTAGACATCAAAATACAAACTAATTCAATCAAAAAATGCTGTGCAGATCTAAACAAAGAATTCTCAACAGAAGAATTGCAATTGGCCAAAAGACACTTAAGGAATTGTTCAACATCCTTAGCCATCAGGGAAATGCAAATCAAAACAACTGAGATTCCATCTAACACACATGTCAGAATGGCTAAGATCAAAAATAGCGCTGATAGCTTATGCTGGAGAAGATGCGGAATAAGGATTCCATTGCTGGTAGGAGTGCAAACTTATGCAGCCACTTTGGAAATCAGTATATACCCAACCCACCCCACCCCCAAGATCTCAATTTTCTCCCCGGCAATTTTGTCTACTTCCCATAGCCAAGAGGATAACTATATGATTTTCCTTGGGTTCACCTTCTTATTTAGCTTCTTTAGGTTCACCA
Source organism: Alexandromys fortis (assembly GCF_014885135.2). Lineage (NCBI taxonomy): Eukaryota > Metazoa > Chordata > Mammalia > Rodentia > Cricetidae > Alexandromys > Alexandromys fortis. The sequence continues at coordinate 135,274 of NW_026068223.1, forward strand.
GATATACACTCCGTGACCTTTATTTATGGCTAGAAA